>NC_052016.1:115367390-115667390 GCF_015832195.1 Motacilla alba alba
CCTCACAGCAGCCCAGAGATGTGTGTGGAACTTTGCACCAGCTGCCTTGCCCCAGACTAACACGTTCCGGTGATCAGAGCAGTGTTTCCAGCTGGAAGGGCATTTTTAAACTGCAGTTGATGAGGGATCTGGGTCATGGGAGAGACTCTCAGGAGCTCAAGATTTCCAAGGGGGCTTGACAGGGCAGCTGCCTGCACAGAACCAGAGCTGGTTCAAGGATTTGCAAGCAGGGAAGCCCGTGAGTGAAGGTAACAGAGCTGCACGACGGCTTGGATAAGCCCCCTTCCATGGGACAAAACGTCTGGCTGGTGGTACTAGGTGCTAATAAAACTGGATAAATATATTCTGAGGCATCCTTGAAGGCTTTTTTTCCTCCCCAAACATTCTGCCTTTGGTCAGTAGGATCTGCTCTTCTCCTGCCAATGCTCTAGATAAGCTCTAGATAATGCAAACCTAGCGATGAAGATGTTAAAGACCTGACTGCTGTGCATTTCCACAGCCCAGAAAAATAAAATGGGTTCCCATTAATGAGAACTTTCCATTTACAGGAAAAAAAAATAAACACTAAAGAAAGGCAGCTGATTAGATTTCATGACAGACAAGGTGAGAAAATTGGATAACACCATGAAGCAGTTATATACCCAATTAATGACATTAACATCCCCTCAGATAACACTCTTTGGTCGTGTGAATTATGAGCAGTCTCTTCACATCTATTTTGCTGAAAATAAATTGGTTTTGTGAGGCTTGAAGGCCTAGAGATTTACTATAAAGAGTGATCACCACCACTCTAATTACTTTACTGAACATTAACTATGAGGAGTAATCTTGCAGCTAGTAAGATGCTCCAGCAAGTGCCCAAAGTAGATTCTTATGCAAAATACATGGTTGCAGATAAGTCAAAGGAGTAATTGCAGATGGAGAAATGACCACCCAGAAAAGCAATTTTTTTTTTCACAAAGAAATAAAAATTAAAAAATAATCACAACTTATTTTTATCCATCTGCACCTACCTTATGAGCAGAAGATGGTTTATTCAGCTGCGAGTCTGATCTATCTTGTCATTGGAGTATCAAAAACAAAGGGTGTATTAGGAGCAGGTGCAGTGCTGCTCTGAATGGGAATGCAGGTGTGGAAGAAGAAGGAAGGTTTTGGTTATGATGCCAAGATACCAAGTGAAGACACCTGGGCACTCTGTGCATGCTTTGTTCCTAGACAAGAGCTCACTGGTTTTGGAGCCTCATTCGGCTCCCTCCTCCACAGTGCACAGAGGATTAGTGGGTACTTCTTTCATTAAATACACAAGACCAATCCAAAAATTAGGATTCTTGATTTTACTAGCCACTGCACAAATACAGAGCTAGGGACAGTCTCTGTGCTAAAGGGATTACTTGAAAAATACATTAAATAAAGATTGCTGTATCCTTCTTATTTAAGAAGGTGGAGGAGATCAGTTCTTCCAGTCATAAAAAAAGGATATAGAGGAACACAGGTTTAACCCTAGATGCCTTGAATATTGCTCTCTTCATTTTTATTGCCAATATTTTTCATTATGTTTGTGGAGGTCATGTGTTCATGAGCCTTCCTCTCACCACAGCATCCTCACTGCCAGGGACTCACAACTCAATTTTATGCAGAAATCTGCAGAAAATAATGCCTTATGTGTAAAAGAAGGAACCATTGAAAGCTTAAAAAAAACAAATAAAAACTCTTTTGCTCTCCAGATATATTTTTCATAGACTGCCCACTCATACATATTAGCATATGTGTTAAAAGTAACACATATGTGTGTTAAAAATAAAAAGCATATGAGTCACCACATGGCATTTCTGCATGAAAGGTGCCCCAGGGAAAGGCAGGGCAAGGAGTGTAACTGAAATGCTGAAAATGGACTGGAAGCAAAACTGAAGCATTTGCTACAAAGCTACGCCCTTGGCTCTGTGGACATGGGAGCAGCACACCAGGGGCTATTTCTATACATGAGACCTTACAGGAAGAAAAAATTAACCATCTGACATTCCTCAAGATAACCATAAAGAGGAAGGAGTGACCAGAGGCTCTGGTCTTTAGCCATGCACATGAAAAACGGGGTGGGAGTGACCTTCCTCACAGGAAAAGAAAGTTGCTACTGAACTTATGCTTCTAAAAAATGAGTGAATTAAAATTCTAAATCTCACGTATCATCCATAAAAACGTGCCTTTACCAGACAGATGCAATCTAAGCCTTGAAAAAAAAAAAAACAGTAAGGGTAAAACCTTCAGCTGAGTTGAAGAAAATAAATATACTAGCAGGCAGTCAAGAATTTTAACTCTGTCTAAAGACAAAGGTCTGAAAAAATACTCTTTTGCAGGAAAAGGATCCCCTTCCTCTCTTGCACCAGTGCTGCCTGCATTAGAAGAAAATGAAGTGAAAAGAGCATTCACTGGCAGGGAAGGCACCAATGTGTCATCGTCTAGCTCAGCAGGGATTAATTTATCCAACTTACTCCTTGATGATAAAAAATTTGGAAGCTGCAGATGCTAAAACTCAGAGTTATGATGCTGTCACGGTAGAGAAGTAAACATTTAAATCTCTGGATGCTCAAAGGAGGGCTGCAGAGCAGCGTCCTGGTTGGAAGGTGGGGCACCGGCGGCGCGAGCGGCATCGCGGCTGCTCGTGCCTGGATGCTGAGAGCAGGAGTGGAGCACCCACAGACGGGCTGGCCTGCACCTCCAAACACCTGTGATACTCTCAGCACCCGTGTGGGGCAAGCAGAAGGCAGCACTGGGTCTCAGGAAGGTGAGGCTGCTGCTCCCTGGGGAGGCCAGGGCGCCAATGGTCCATGCCCCTGCTGCCGCAGCAAATCTCTGGAGAGGGGAGAAGGGCAGCAGAGTTCAAAATGCTCTGTACCCTGACTGCAAAAGGGACGATTTTATTAAAGCTCTTAGTAATCTGGAAAAGAAATACAATGATGCAGAGAGGCCTCTTTCAATTCAGAAAGGAGGAAGGAAATACAACGCTGAAGAGAATGCGGATTTATCTTGCCCACCACTACTGAAGAGGCAATTTTGAGGCAATTTTGCTTCTGCAGGTTGGCTAATGTGTTTGGTGCTTTCTTATAGAAAAGAAAAGCAAATACACACCCCAAAGAACAGACTAGGTGGAGATAGGTGGAAGAAATTTCAAGTACTGACAATTTCAAGAAATTACATGGGAGTTTCCCTAATGCCCACTCCAATGTAAAACTTTTCTTGCAACTAGTGAGCAATATATTTTTAACATTTCTTCCACGAGTTCGTAAGCCCAAAATAGACAAGACAGAGCTGTACTGCTGTGAATGTTGTGCTTATCCACTTGAATTAACAGCAACACCCCTCAAAAGCAGCTTGCACTTCACACAGCTTCAGCAGCAGCAAAGCAAATAAACGATACAGCACTTCACGAGAGCACTACAGACTGCAGCCAATGCATGAGGAAAAACAGGTGCCCACTACCCAATTTCTCACTGAGAACACGGAGAACGAACACAGTGAAGCTGAAAAAAACAAATTACATTAGAAAAATGCAGGGTTTTGCATGACTGCATGCAAAATAAACATGTGAAAAAAATTATCCTGGGGAATAATAGTAATAATAGTAGTCCTTCTAGTCTGGCTGTAAAGCATAGGCCTTTTATCTTTGAAGAAGCACAGGAACTTACTCACTGCATTCCTTCCAGTGTGTCTGTGCTGTCACCATCACTGCCAGCTATTCAGATGGCCAGGATCTTCAAACTCTTCATGTCTTCCTAAGACCTCCTATTTTCAAACGTGGTATGGAGAAAGAACAAGTGAAAGAGTGACTGTTCAAGTTGAACAGGAAACACCTTTGCATTTCATGGAGTAAAGTCTAGATTGAAATCCTGGTGCTTGACAGTCTATATAAAAGGCCTAGAAGAATTGTGAGAGTCTGAGCTCACACTGCTTGCACATTTGCATAGTATATTCACTGCCAGCTTAGAGATAACAGAAACCAAACGTGTTTTATGTCTGGAGTCAAAATGAATTATGGACTGATAAGAAAGCATTTTTAAAAGAAGAGAAAATACGCAATCATGTTATTCATGGATTACAAAGGACTGTCCACAGTATCTGCAGGACAACAGAACAACAACTGTTTACAGTTCTGGCTTTTGCACCAGCCTGTCCGTGCTGATACGGGGCACTCAGAGACACGTGGGCAGCACGAGGTGGTTGCACTGCTCTGGTTTACCTCAAAGTACCCCCCAGCTGCTGCAGCTATGGGACCATGAAGTGCCAGGTAAAAGGGAAGAACGAGAGACTTTTGCTTCAGAAGCAGAAGTTGTTGGACAGAACAACATGTTGGACCATTAGTTGGTGCTAATGTTGGACCATTAGCACCAGCGTCTGATGCAAAGAACTTTCCCACTCTCAGGAGTATTTTAAAAATCACATTTAGAACAGACAAAATGCTGTGCAATGGGACCTCTGTCACCCAGACTGTTCAGATGGGTCTGCCTAGAGGGAACCAAGCCCAAAGAACTTTATAAACAGCTTTCTGAGGTCTTTGGTCTCTGGTTTGCTTCAGCCAATTCATTGATTTCGACTTGCAGCAAACTGTACTCTCCCCTCTTGGTACTCTTCCCTCTTTGTCTTTAGAAATTTCTCTCTCCAGCCCTTCAGAGGCCTCAAGTTCCTTTCACTCTTAGCCCCAGAAGTTGTCTCTCCCCAGCCAGGCCCTACCCTCCTGTGGAAGGCTTCTGAGAAATGCCCACTCTTTGACTGTCACTCTTCATCATAAATAATTTTAGAAACAAAAGTATTCTGGCTGAGGACCAAAGGGAATGAAAGATGTTTCCCATGCAATGTTGTCATTTTGGGTAGAAAACATTCCTGCATCAGAAATTCAGTTTAGCACCAGGAGGTTTGATGGACACATTCTGACAAGTTCTCATAAGGGAGAGTGTCTTCAGAAGAGAAAATTTCTGTTTTAAGCGAAGTTACTCATTTTACTTGGTATTGCTAGAGCTGCTTTGGAAAAACAGTATGTCCATCTTTATTGCTAACACATAGAAGGAAATTTGCATTGCATGTGAATATTCTTTTTGAGTTTCACAAATACCCAAAAGCAGAAAAGTTAAATGTGACTCAGCTAAACAAGTTGCAAATCATAAGCATGAAGACTGTAAATGAAAAAGGGAAGAATATTGATTTAACCAGGTACTCATCCAGCAGATTTGTATGAATTGTTCACTGTAATTGTAGAGCACAACTCAAGGCAGCTCAGTTATTATCCCAGGATCCTGAGGCATATCAGAATTTCACCCCTATTAAATAAAGGAAAAGTCTGAATTTTAAAGCATACATTCATTTTGCTGACTCCAGCGCAGACACCTCTGTATCTGGGTCAACATGAAGAAGACAACACAGAAGTTATGATGCCAGGAGGAAGAAAGAAGATTGAGTGGCCGAGTGCTGATTCCTCTGTGTGACTTTCTCATATCCTTCATCCAGCAGCTTGTTCATGCGTGAGCAGTCCAAGGAAGAGGGAGATAAAGCCTGACCCTTCTGAAGCCTCTGTTCCCATCTCTAGACTGGGGACTCCTGTTCCTTTGTCTTGGTTGCAGTGGGGATAGAGTGAATTTCCTTTACGTTCTCTGCTGTATTTTTTATTTGTGATCAAAGCAGTGTTGCTAGCACACTGCTCTTTTAGCTGTTGCTGAGCAGTGTTTGCACAGCATCAAGGCATTTTCTATTCTAAGACTGCCCTGACTGTGAGCAGGCTGGGAGCACACAAGAAACTGGGAGAGGACACAGAGGGAACACCTGATCCCCACTGGCCAAAGGGATATCCTCTGCTGCATAGCCTTTTGCTCAGAAATTAAAGCTGTCAGGAACAAGGAGGAGTGGGGATATCTGAGGTTGTGGTGTTTGTCTTCCCAAGTCGCTGTTATGCACAAGGGAGTCCTGCTTTTCTGCCAATTTTTCTGGCTGCCATTTGAAAGTAGTGAATTAATTCCTTATTTTGCTTTGCTTATGTGTGCAGCTTTGCTTTACCAATTAAACTGCCTTTATCTCAACCTTCTAATTTCTCACTTTTGCCCTTCAGAATCTCTTCTCTGCTGAGTGGCTGTGGGGGACTTAGCTGCCTACTGGGGTTGAACTGGAGCATCCTTCAAGCTCGTTTATCATTAGGGTCCAGAAATTGCTCAGCAATGGCAGGCAGAGAGTGCCTGATTATTTTAGCCTTCTTACTAATATGCTGTTTTGGGAAGACAGGCTACTCATATTGATAATCTCATGCTCAGGAAAATGTGTTTTCTTGGAAAAAGCTTCAATGTCCACACTGCAGTATGAAAGCTGAGTTTATGCTGCCATCATCAACCTCTTTATAACAAAGGGAGGATACACAGTTAGTTCTGGAACCCTAACAAGGTAAATTTTATGAGCAATCTCTGTACTCTGTAAGAGCAGCTGTAACATTACACTGCAGTGAATACCCTAAGCCACACATGTGGAATCCCTGTGTGATCCAGGGCTTACTGGAAAGGACTGGGCATGCTGAGTTCATGTAGCTGCCCCGTGTGTGTCATTTACCCATCTGCTTGAATCAGATTTGGTGCTTAAATAGGAGTTGACTACCAAAGTGCCAGTGTAAACTGCATTCTCTCTGTCACTTAACAGCTGTGTAAATCATATCCCAAGTTCTGGCAGTTATATTTTATAATCAATTGCATGACTATCCAAGAAAATACTATCAGTGTTTGCCCTAGGTGTCTTTATCCCATAAAATATTTTCAATGCAACTAAAATAGAATCAATCAATAATAAACACTATTACTCCTATCAGTGATGAGAGATAAACATGAGGGTGGGTAGAAAGGATGGAAATATAACCTCATCCACTCCTTTTTAGTGGAAGATCATGTACCTTCAACTTTGCATTTTTTACTGCTGGAAATAAAGTAAACCAGGTATCCATACAACCATCTCAAAATTATTCTTTTCAGTTTGAACTAATAACCATTTCATTAAAATCAACTGTGTGAAAGTAAAACCAACTTTAAATAATAAAAAAAAGCACAATTCTAAAAGCCATAAGCAATCTAGGTACGGTCTGTCCTCCGTTCATTCATTAGATCACAACTAATGGCAGTGCTCAGTCTAGGGGCAGTGAACTGTAAAACAGCACAGCTTTAAAGCTCATCTCCTTCCTGGCAGAGTGTTTTCTTCCCATGCTGGCGCTCCCCAGGCAGGATTGCTTCTCTGCCCCAGCACAGGAAAGATGCAGCCGTGGATCCTTGTGGGCATTCTGTCCTTGGGAGCTTCAGTGTTTGATTTGAGCTGCTCCCTTGAGACGTTCACTCAGAGGGCTCCCTGTGCCAGGGCAGGAATGCAGACCAGTTACCCAGAGCTGGTGATGGGCCTCAGAGAGACAAAGCTCTAGCTGTGAGGAGAGCTGTCCCTCAGCTCCTGACAGCAAGGGGCTTTCCTGACCAACCCACATCTTCCAGCAATAACAAGAACACACACAAAGTATCTACACATCGTATGGTGAAATAGAAATACACACACACTGCACATATCCATTTAGATACAGATACACAGGCATACGAATATCTCTTTTAATTTTAGACATCAGAACCTCTGAAGTCACGGATGCTCTTATGATCTGCATGTGGATGTGAGGATGGGAATGGGTGGAGAATATCTTATGGCAATTTCAGAAGTCACCCACCTGATTTTCTGTGAAGAATAATACAGTATTCATGAAGTTTGAAAAATGGGTGGAAAGAATTGTAAAAAACACAGTCTCAGACTGTCCTATTATAGATGGCCACAGGGTGTCTGGGTTTTATACCCAATCAATAGTCGTGGTGATAAAGAAGTGAGTCAGTTTTTGGCTTGTAACCTTGTTAGACAAATTCCGTGTGCTGCAGAGTGTAGCTCTTTGGCCAGTCCTTTCTTTGGAGCCATTTCTGGTACAATTGCAGAATCACAGAATCTACAGTGTTGGAAAAGACCTTTGAGACCATCGAGCCCTATGACTAAACTGACATTGTTGAATAAAGAGTTTGCATCTCCTCCTCCCCACCAGCCAAGAGCTTCTCCCTCTTCCCTCCAGCAGTGGGTTTTTCATTTAACACTCCAGTGCCTCAGCAATGATAAAAAACCCCAAATCACCCAGACCACTGAACAGGCAATGATTTTTTTTTTTCCCAGGATGTGACCTTCAAGCTGTTAAATTTACAAAGCAAATTTAATTTTTCTCTTTCAGGTTTATGGTTTCAAATAGCAGGTTGTTATGTGGTGCATTCCACTCAGGAGCCATGCACACTGCTAAGGCCTACCAGGGAACTTCCACTTGTACCTAAGTCTGTGAACATTCTCTTTGATTGCTATGGGATTAAAGCAAATGAGAGGTGCTTAGGTGAACGGGGATGGAGTCAAGTACATATATAAAATGTGCTGGCACTTAATCTTTTTACAAGCTTGGGCTAAATGTGGGAACTTTGAATATCTGCATGTTCCAGAGATACTGCACAGACTGAGAGCTTTCCAGTGTTGTTTTGCAAGCTGTAATAATTTACAGCTTTAGCAAAGTTTGTCAGGCTTAGCTCTATAGAAAGTTAATTTGCCTGACAGATCATAAAAATGCTTCTGATATGCAAAATCCTCTTTCCCTACATCACTGTTGCTGATGCAACTTACCACAACCCAGTGGTTTTTTTATTTACTTTGCAAAATGTACTTTTGATCTGGGTAAATTTCACTGTGGTCAAATATCCATATGGGAGCACATCAGTACCTTTTCCAGCAATAACTTTAGAAAGCCGTGTCCACAGTGACTAATGAGCTGCCTCATTAGGAGAGGGTACTTCACCTCAGAGTCAAGAGCATCAGCACAGAAATGAGGGAGAAGCTGCTGGTGGTGATTGTGGTGGTGCTGGGCAGGTCTCCCAGAAAAATAAACTCCATTCTGCACCATCAGCCCAGCATCTTTTTAAACACTGCATTCACCCAAGGAAAAACCTGGCAAGGAGGATTTCTCTGTTTTTCCTGGTGAGATATTTCAGGTCTTGGTGTCAACATCTACAAAATTCATATTTCATACATGACAAGATTCATATAAAAATGTCATGTCGTAGTGCTTATCATAAACCAAATCCGGACTACATTTAGAGAAAAATATATACAGAAAATGAGGATTTAGTATTGAATGAATCAAAAAGCTGGCTGAAAGGCACAAATGCAAACTGAACTGGAAGTAACTGGTTTAATTTTTATTCAGCTGAGTTTTTACCAATTGCTAAGGTATTGAAAGCCATGAATGTAATCAGTAAGCAAGAATAAAAAAATTAGCAAGTGAATCTCTTTCTGAAGTGAGCAATATAAAACCAACAAAGCAAAAGCCCAGGTAAGCAGGTGTTGAAGACACTAAATGTATGGATCCTATAGCACGGTCGAGCTACTTAAATTATGTTCAAAGAGGAATGCAAGTACAATGAGTATATTTTAGCTTCATCTCTGAATTAATGTTATTTAGTGTGCCTTTTATTTCTAACTGCATCATAACAATTTTTATGTAGATATATTAGAATCTGATTAGACATACCCCGTCTCGCAGGAAATAGCTTTAGGTGCCAAACATTGTGAAACATTTTCCAAGCTGGACAGCTTGGTAGGGGACCAAGAACTTCAGTTCTCAGAAATGCTGTGTTTTACTTGCAGGATATCTCTGCAAGTGATGGAAACTCACATATTAAAGGCAATCCTATTGAAATAAAATCTTTTCACTGCAACACTGAAGTAATTAGATGAGGAACCATGTTTAAAACCCAAATTCTGTCTGAAACTATCCAGTGATCCATAAATAATCCCATTTCACTTGGAAAAATCAAGAGAGAAATAGAATGGTAGGAGGAAGCTTGAATGCATTCTTAGCTGAAATCAATGCTTGAGAAAAACACGAACCAATATTCAAAGGGTCGTGAGCTAAGTATACAAAAATTTACAGACTAGTTACAATAATTGTGCCAAAATCAGCAGCAGCTAAGAAATTACATAATAAAACAAACACAGCTAAAGAAGACACACATTTTAAAGGCCATATCTATCATCACTTTCTCTTCTTTGTTTTGTGATCTGTCTCTAATGTTCCTCATTACTTGTTCACCAAAAATATATCCTTTCTTTTTTGGTATTGTTAGCTTTCTGGGGAAGGAATTACAACTCTTTCCACCCATGAGGTCTTTTCCAGATGATGTTACCAACTACAAAATTAACACACAACTTTAGGAAAGGAAAAAAAATCAACAGTTTTGCTCCAGTCATGTCCCACCACTGGTGTGTCAGCTATTCTTGCAGAGGGGGAGTTCTAGGAGCTTTGTGAAATGAAAACATTTGTGCAGAAAAGCATTTATTTACTTTGACATTCCTAGAAGCAGTCTTTGTTGTCAATCCAACATAAAATTCAGGCAGATTTTCTCTGCTCATCTTACCCAAAATCAGGTTTAGAGCAAGATTTCTTTGTACAAAGTGACATCTGTGTTAGGCTGTGACAATGAGACACTGTGCACTCCTTTGGGGCCCCCAGCACGGGAGACCCCTGATAAAGTTCTTGGAGCCAGGAGTGAGAGATGAACAGGACTTTTTCCAGTCTTCAGGTTGCTGTTCATTTTTATCTTATCAAAAGTTCTGCACGCTGTCTGCACCAGACGTAGCGCACAAGGAGAAGACAGCAATAAGGTCACAGGATGTGCAGTTTCAAGGTCCTTTAAAGCCATTTCATCCAATTGATTCCTAAAATGTACTTTGTTTCTACTTATCTACAAATACCATTTTTCTACCATGCAACATCTGCGTCGCGACTCTCCCCAGCCAACCACCCTGTGCCACCAACACAGCAGAAAATGGAGTAGATGAAGAAGAGGAAGACCAGGCAATGCCCCAAATCCTCCATCTTGTCTCCTATCTACCTCCATACCACAAACCCAAACTCTAAATTTTTCACCCTGTGATAAACTGCACTTCTTTCTATCTCATTTGCAGATTCTAATTCATCTCAAAGCCTTGGAAGCTTTCTCCATGGAAGAGGGTTAGAAGCAGTGTTTTCCTGGGAATCAGGACTTGCCAGGAATGTTCCCTTTGCCAGGCAGGGGAATATTCCCTGTGTTCCAATAACACATCACTACCTAGATTTTGAAGCTAGTGCTTCCTGTGTGGACACATTTCCCCTCCAGCCAGGGGTCCTGCAGGGAGCACAGTTGCAGCAGATATCCTTGGAGCCGTGTCGAGTGCTGCGAGGACAGCTCGTTATCACACAGCAGTACCTCACCCTCCGACACACATCTCTATTCCCACTGTGATTTTAAATGCCTCCTCACAAATAAGCTTCTCAGAGGATTAGTAGTTGGATTTTTCTGCTGCATGGAACAAGTTCAAATGAGGCAGCCTCAAAAGTCTTGTGCTCTGGCATCTGTTTGTCAGGCAGGACAAGGAAACCTCCGTGGCACTTCCCAAGTACCAGTGTGGGCGTGTTCCTCGTAGTCTGAATAGTGAGGCCAAGAAATCAAAAGCTGTGGGGATGATCCAGCCCTCTGTCCACTGCTGGGTTTTGTTGAAAATGCCTGTTTGCCTTTCCCTGGGACAATGGTTCTGATGGTGGAAGATTGGACCGGGGGGGGGCTACTGAGTTCTGCAAGGTTCAGAGTGCTCACCCAGAAAAGCCCTGAAGCATTTTTCATGTGAATACATCCAGTGAAATCAGCTTTGAAAAGTGAAATACATCTTGTTAAACTAAATTCTGACAGCAGGATGATATTCAACACACAGTGTCACCATCTCCTTCTGAGCTTCCCTTTGGGACAGCAAAGTATTCCTAAGTGCAGTTTGTTTGCGTCGTTTCTTGTGTGCACAGTTATTTGGCCAGGTTACCTCACCGTGGACAGACCTACCATACTAAAAAAAAAATATTTTGTGCGTGAGTTCATAGGTAAATAACATATATATTTACACAGATACTTGCAAACACTTAAGTGAGTTAGGTGCTCAGCTGTGACTGAATTTTTGTGTGCTCTGTACATGAAACTGATACCAGGACCCTATGGAGATTCCTGATATAGAAGGCTTTCAGAATAAGATTTAATGGGCACGTAACTTCTAGTCTAAGAACTATATTTTCAAAGCTGTCTATGTAAAGCTGACCAACACAACAAATGACTTGAAAAATGCTGTGTGTTAGTGCTGCTGATTTATAGCAAAGAAAGCATGTGTGAAAATCAAAGGCTCATTACCATCAGCTTCTGGCCAGTTTCTCCCAGATGCCCTATTCGATATACAACAAGTTGGGTCAGGCAAATTCTAATTTATTTGAAGGTACTTTTGGCCTTAGCAGTTTGTGAAAAGACAATACCTTGCAGGCCTAACACACTGACTTTGAGTAATGAAGCTGAAGAGATATATTAATGTAAATATACAGGCAGACCTGTATGCCTATATTCATGCAAATGTTGGTTTAAGAGAAAGTAGCAATGATCTTTCCGAGCTTTTACTTTCACAAACCATTTAACCAATCAATAAACCTGCCAATCTATATCTGCCTGTGTGTGAGGAGAGCTCAAGACGTTTAAGCCAACTAGGAATACACAATTTAGCAGCTGTGGCACTGCCAAACAGCGTGTACTCTACAAATTAAAAGAAAACAAGAAAAAAAGCATTAGCTAAAGCAAGCAATCTCAGCCTTTTTGCTGGGAATCTTAATTTAGAAAACCTACTCAGGAAGAATAATTGTTCCCATTCGTTATTTTGCTTGGATGACTTTTACAGAACTGTTTTTGCCGTCATTTGGCAAATTCAGTGGAAGAAACCAATTACCCTATCATTAAAGCCTATTTGCAGCAAACAACAGATATTCCTACAAGCTGTGCTCACGGGGCCATTTTTCCTACCAGCTTCCAGAAGCATGGTGTCTCTATCCCATCACGCCTTTGTGTGGCCGGTGTTTGGTGGCAGGGTGGATCCCCAGCGGAACACGGCTCTGCTGGCTCCACGTGTGCCCCTCTGGGCTCTGTTCCAGGCCAGGGCAGCCTCCCTGGCTGAAACTTGTGACCTTCCAGCAGGTTTCCTGCGCTGTTCACAGCTGCTCTGCAGCTTGATCCCAGCCCCTCTCGCCTCTTCTGCTCAGGTTGTTTTCTGTCAGCATTCCTGTCACAGACTGCCCCTGTTTTCACAGGTGGCGATATAAGAATGTTTGGAAGTTTCTTCTGGGCTAATATTTTGCTACTTTTCCCTATTAATGAGAGTTTACTTCAGCGTTTAATAAGTTTGTAAGAAAAGCTGACTTGGGAATTGGCCTGAGTATACTTTTCAAAGTCAGATGTTTAGAATTGAATTCATCTTCCTTAATTTTTGGCATATGTGAGTCAGATAAGTTACTCATGTACAATCCCTCCACACTTAGTGGAAAAAAATTAATTATCTTATGGGCTTGCAGCTTTTTCTTCCACTGATGGTCAAAGTAGTCAAGATCAAAAGGAACTATAAACATCTAAATAGGGGGCTTGGAAAAACAGGGACCGAAAATCCAAACCTGTAGTGCAGTCACCTCATTCATCTTGTTTTCCTTGCAAAATCATATACATTTCATTAAACTTTCAATGGAGGTCTTGAAATACAGGTTGCAGCACAATCTTTATTCCTCTCAATTAAAATGAAAAAGTTTTAGCAGATCAATAACCAATGGATTAATGAGTCACTGATGATAATAACAGCAATTTACATGAGCAGCACCTATTATCAGGAGCAATCAAAAAATACTTGGGAAGCAAGTTAACTAATTATTTCTGCTTAAGTGGTGCCAGAAGCCAACTTCTATTGGAAGCCAGATGAAGAAGGATAGAAAATAATGACCATTAAAGCAAATATTGATCTATAGGTGCCACACAATGGTGTGGAAGACACAGTACGTTGTTCACTTTACAAGAATGTGAAAATAGCACTAAATCAGCTGTCTCAGCATGGCTGTTCACTGTCAGAAACCAGGCTGGGCACTGAAGTTTGCCCTGTGCCCCAAATGCCGCCAAGTAAGCGGTGTGTTTGCACACAGTGTGCTCTGAATTTGAGAGGCCCTCGCATGGAAGATGTGACTGTGGAAGATGGTGTGTGAACCAGCCTCCATACCCTATGTCATGCCAAGCCTCATCAGCTGAAAAATTAGCCTTGCAGTCTTCAGGGGTGCTTAGTACTGCAAGTGAATAGGCACACGGCCTTTCCATAATGGTCCAAAATACCAAGAGTTCTTTGTATTTCCTCTCAGAAGCAGCAAAGAAAAAAGACAAAACAGTTAAACACTGGCATGCCTTTGAATTTTATCTTTCTTTATCATCTGATTATTTTTGGATCACCTTAGCAGATCAGGCGTTTTTCTCTCTATCTGTGAAACTGAAAGTCTCCCTGCTCTGTTCTCCACCTCTTTTATGTGTGCAGACCACTTTTTTCCAAGGCACTACATCCAGAATTGAACTACATTCCTTTGATATGGAAGCACGGGGCTGATATGCTCCATGTTTGTGTTTCTTTTATTTCTGTGAAGGCAAGCTTCCTGGTTTTTCAGATCCAATGTATGCACTAACCTCCTCATTCTGTTTTTTGGCAAATCCCCCATTTCCAGCTCTCCTCATCTGTACTGTCCTTAGCTGTGCTGTCCCAGCTCTGCTGTCCCTTTGTGCCATGTGAGCAGTGAAGATTTACACCTTGCCTTGTCACTGGCCTGGAAGTGGCACCCCCTGGCCCCAGCTGCAGGCAGCTGGCTATTGGTACCCTGATGCACTCTGTAAAGCAGCAATTCTGTGAACGCAGGGGGTGTTCCCAGATTCATTTAAATATCCTTCACACACAGATAAGCATTAGTCATCGCTGCTTGTTATATTTGTGAACAGATTCAAGATGCTAAGTTTGGTAACAAGTGATGATCAGAAAGGTAATCATCCACCTTGACTGGAAAACATGGGTAGTGAATTCATGTAGGTCTCTTGTCCTCTGACAGATATTCAATATATATGGCAGCCATCTTCAAACTAAAATTTGTTTTTAAGTGGCTGAAGGATAAAGAAATGGTCCCCTACATTTTATTTTCCTATTTCCACTGGAAACATGAAATGTTGTTGTTCATAGTTTCACAGAGAATAAGAAATGCAAGTTCACTTCCATCAAGCAAAGATGCAAGAAAAGAGACAAACACAGTACAAAAACAAGGAAGAAAATGTTGTGATATGTGTCAATATTTATATGTCTGTCTAGTTTAGGAAAAAATAAAAGCAGACAAACAAAATATTTGCAAGGAAACCTTGCAAGCCATAGTTTTTTTCCAGAAACAGCATGTCTGGCAAACTGTGGCCTGCAGTGACCATGAGTTTGTGTAAAGGTGTGGATGAGCTGCAAGATAAAAAACTGTGCTCACTGAACTTAACAGAAATTTCATCACTGAAAGTAACTGAGTTTCAGATATCCTCATAATGTAATGCAGTTACATGGAAATGTAAGACACTGAGAACATCTGCATAATTTTGTCTGTGATTCCACAGATCCTCAAGAAAACTGTCTCAGAAAAGGTAATCCTTTAAATATAATCCCTTTGGAATTTTACAGGAGGGATTCTTACCTTCAGAATGCATTCACTTACCACCATCAAAGACTTAAATACAAAACAATAATGAAAAGATGCCCATAAAAAAATAGCTTAAGGCCTATAGCACCATATAAGAAACAACTCTTAATTTCCCCTGTGGCTTTCTGTAATCTTTGACACTGCATTTACATTCTGCATGACTCTCCAATGTGTGCTGGAATCCCAGCACAGCAATATAAAAGTAAAACTGTTCCAAGGGGTTATATTAGGATACTAAGGCTCTCAAAGATGAGACATGAGCTATTGACAAGTTTCATGAATAATTTTAGTGCATTTTTATTGCTTTGTAGTAAAAATATCTGTACAAGATGCAACATCATTATTATCTTCCCTCCACTTGCTAATGATTTTTTCATATGTCTAAAAAAATTCCCTTTTCACTTAAAGGTCTAAAATTCACACTTCTAGCTTGAATCTGAAATGTAATTAAAATGCACACTTCTCTGTTAGAGCTGGATGAAAATAACAAATCTCTTTTTATTCCCTTTCATAACTCAACATTGCTTTAATTTTTAAAATGATTTTTTTTTTAAAAGGAAGCTTATTTTAGTTAATAATTTAGTACTCACTTCAATTAGAACAGTTATTAAAACCTTCAATGATGTTACAATTAAAAGTTTGAAAATAGTTCTATAATTTCTAGCTTGATACAATTTTCTGCTCTGAAAAGAAAGCTAATGCAAAATCACTTTCATAATCTTGGTACTGTTTCAGTATAAGTCTTTAAATCTACCAAGGAGGAGTCGTAGCTGGCAGTGTGTTTCAATAGCTCTGGAGGTGCTCTGCATACAATGGGTCAGTTTTTCCGTGGCTGCAAGCTGATGCAACTCCATTGCCTGAAGGAAAGGCTCAGGAGCTTTTTCATGCCGCTCAGCAGAGAAGGGACAGTTTGTCAACACAACAAAACCTTTGCCTAATTTGTGTGTTCCATCTTTATAAAATTTGCCATGAGGCCAATCATGTCAAATTGCCTCCAAATTGTAAGGCCAGCATCATCAGCCTGAGGTAAGTCTGAGAACAGGGCCAGGGCAGAGGGGAAGCAGGACTCCCCAGGCTCAGCATCCAGGTGGGCACATTTTTCCAGGGTAAATGCTGAGTGAAGTGTTGTGATGTTGTTGAGAGGGAAGAGCAGCACTGAACAGACACTTCACAAAAATCTTCTGGATTAAACAAGAAGGCAGGCAGGAGAGAGCCTGAGTTAGAAGCAGCACAGCAGTTCTGACAGCTTTCCAAAAGCTAAGCCCACCACCACTCCGACACAGAGCTAGCTGTGCTGAGTGTCTGAGGTACTCTTACCCAGGCAAGACAGAATATTTCATGCATATTGCAGTGTTTAAACAGCTGCATGTACTAATCTAATTTTACTAATGCCACTAATAATAGTAGCTACAATAACACACAAACCACACTCAGTCCCTAAGACTCATTAAAAGGTGGTCTAGTGCTGCCTTTTAGCTCTTTATACCAGTACCTTGTTTTACATGGCACTTTTAATTTAAATCTGCAAGATTTTGCTTGGCCATTTTGGACTGAAATTTCCCATGTCATTGTCTCACACTTCATTTCCTCTTTGTTGGAAAGTCTCAGCTAGCACAAAGTTAGTTGTTCCTGGGAATGAGGCTGGGAAAAATTTTAATCTGAAATTCTGAAGGACTGGATGTCTCCACTGTGCTGAAGTTGGATCACAAAGAGGGCAGAGAAGGACTGGTTTTGTACTCTGAATGAGAGTTCTTCAAGTGGTGTCAAGTTGTCAGGTACCTTATACTTTTGAGACTTGAAGGCTAAAATTGCTGACCATTTTCCTAGACAAAGGTTCTCCAGGCTTAAGCTTTGAGGTGTTGAACTGGGACTTTCTCTGCAATTTTGGGTGCAGGCTGCTGCTGTGGGCAGCAGAACTGAGCAGAGGAGGACTGTCCTCTGTTCCTTCAAGTCAGTATGAACTGCAAGACCTGTGATGACTCCCCAGGTCTCAAGGCATTCCTCAGCCATGGCTTGAGATGAAACAGATGCAAAAATGGGAAGCAGAGCCTATTTCCTGCTATTCCCAGGAAGGGAGTCTTTGTGCATGGGATCTATGGGGTCTTTGGCACATTCTGGATTCCAGCTCTGTTCTGTACTGACAGTGCAGCTGAGCAGGACATGGGGATCACTGCAGCCCCAGTGCCTGACAGCTCCAGGGCCACAGGAGGGAAAAGGGAGGAGTTACAAAGGGGAGAGAGAGCAGCTAGAACTGATAGGGATCAAAGATAAAATAGATGAGGAAGGTGTGAGTGAGGGACTGACACTTGACCTTGTCAGGGAGAAAATTGAGCAGAGTGGAGAAGGCTGGACCTGGGGTAAATACAAGGAGTTGAGTCTCAGTAGAAGGAGACCAAGGGACTGAGAAACTAGAGAGTTCATCACTTAACAGATTTTAAATCTTAAAAGATCATTAACTGACACAGAGCTTAACATTAAATGGACAGTCAAGGAGTGATTCGGTCACAGAGGACTGGGGAAGGTATCGGGGCAGAGAGCTGGGTAACACTACTTCCATCTCTGGGAAGTAAGGTCAAGGGACCAAGAGTGGAAGAAGGGGCTGGGAATGGCTGTGTAAGGAGAAGAAGCTTCAGAAAAAGGGAGGATGGAAGAGCAGAAGGACAGTGAGTGTTAAAGTGAACAAGGCAGAGGGTGTTGTGTCCTGAGTGACCAGAGCAGTGACACAGGAATTTGCAGGGTCTGGAGCCAGTGCTGAGTGCAGCTGTCCCACCATGCCTTCCCCTGCCTGGAGGTGCCTGCAGGAGCTCTCTGGGAATTGCTGTAGGCCTTTGCCTGTGCACAGGCAGAGGAGGAAACCCTCTGCTGCTGTCGGAGCCTGTGCCCGCCTGGCGTGCTGGTGCCAAAGCATCAGGGTCCCTGATGATCGGGGCCTCCACAGGTACCCAGTGAGGGAGCTGCCCCCTCTTCCCCAAAGAGATTTCTTTGTAAAGCACTGTAGAAAACCACATTGAGACTGTGGAAATGCAGGCAACCAAGAGTTAAGGAAAACCACATTGAGACTGTGGAAATGCAGGCAACCAAGAGTTAAGGAAAACCACATTTCTGGTGTACTCTTCCATACTAAAAATGCTAAACCAGCATTCCTGTTCTGCAGCCACGAGGTGGACAAATAAATTGCGTGGGATTTCTCCCTTATTCCTTGTAAAATTTTATTGAAAGAAACAAGAAGAAAATTTCAGGAGAGGCAAGGACATCCTTAAGGAAGTCAAATGTTGAATGGAAGAGCTGGCTTTTAGCCCTGCCTGAGCCCCACAGTTCTCCTCTGATGCTAATCAAGTCTCTGAACCAACCAGACTTGTCATTATGCTTGATTTTATGTGGGTTTATTGCACAGAAATGCTTAACCTTCCCAGATGGAATTGAAGCCTCTGGGTGCTCAGCTTTGAGCGAAAGCTGAAATACAACACGAAAATACTCTGCAATATCAATTTCTACAGAGAGACTCATCTAAAAGAAGTGTATAAATTCTTAGCTCAATGCCTCTATGTAATAGAAAAATTCAAATAATCTCATGCATATTTTGTGCAAATATAGGGATTGGTTTTTCCTGCAGTTAGATGATGTGGTGATAAACCCTACAGAATTTCATTTTCAGTGCAGTTTGACTGATTTGAACTAATGGGATATAGAGATATATATTAAGAAATGAAGGTATTTAAAAAAAAAAAAAAAAAAAAAAAAAAGGATTGATTAGTTATTCTTTGCCCTGGCTAGTTCAGGGCACAAGTAGGAAAAAGAGTATGCAAGTAAAACTTGATCAGCATCCAGTCATGAAAAAGAGTTAAGCTACGCTTGCACTGTTAACCTTAATTATAACACTTCTTAGTTTCTTACCTCACAAGCTCAGTAACACTTTCAGGTGTTCTTAGTTTGTGTGGATTACAATATGTGCAACCCTTATGTGTACCTTGTCAAATTTGCCACATCTGGTCTGCCATTGTTGGGTTTTTCTCCTTGAAAATACAACTTCTTCTAAGAAAATCTGTTATGTTGCTTCCTTAGTTTCTCTTTACCCTTCCTCAGATGGAAAAACAGACCATGCTTAGCTTAATTCAGCATGGCCTCTAAATTCCAGGGCACATATCTGGACATCAGATAAAAGAGCAGCAACTTGGCACTTTTCCCCTGTATCTTGAAAAAGAGCCCAAAACAAAATGCTGAAAGCTTAAGCATTTGCAAACCTTCCTGTTCAGCTTTGAAAAGAGATTTCCACTTGTTTGGTCTGAAGACAGGAACATAGAGCAGTTAAAGTCCCCGAAACAGTAGTGAACCATGTGGTTTCCATAAAACACAATGAAAAATGTGAATTTCTGTTGCTGTATTAAGAGGAGTAGTATTCTTCCCATGATCAGGATCTGCTAGACCGGGCTGCTCAAAGCCCCTTCCAGCCTGGCCCTGAGCCCTGCCAGGGCTGGGGCATGATATGGAGCAGGCAAGAAGGATTTGCAAAATTTAAACTGTTACAGGATGAGTCTCAAGCTACAGCACTGCAAAAGTGGTTTAGACTTCAGCATGAATGTTCCTCATGCCTTTGCAGAAAACAGCTGCTTCAGGCTTTTTAAGTTTGACCTGACCCAGCTTTATCTCCCTCATGGGAAGCCCCCTCACACAGCGACACTCTGCATAAGCACAAAAGTCTACTTGCAAACACCTCTTTTCATGAGTGCAGGCTTAATTTAAGGACCACAAACACGAAAATGAAGCGCCATTTTTTATATTTTAACATTTAATTATACACAAAGGAGACACTTGGATGCAGAGCAATAAGTACCTAACACCATAAATGAAACTTCCACATATTTTTTGCCACAAGTCACAAGCATGAGTTGAGGTCAGATCATCTTGCTGGATTTCAGAGAAAGGCTGGAGAGTGTTTTGGTAACTGATGAAATCTCTTAAGGAAACGAGAATTTGGTATCTGTAATAAAATCTCTCATTTTACAGCTTCCGTCCAGGGCATCAGGAAGGAATATCCCATATCTTCAGAACATCTTGTATGTTTAGTTCCCTCCATTATAGATTTTTTTTCATCTTCTTCAGCTCTGCCAAATGCAGGAGTTTGGAACTGGAGCCCAGTGTCTGTGGAGCTGCAGACATCAACTGCAGAGCTCTGCCTGGATGTTTTCTTCATGTCCTGCAGCACACAGGCAAACCAGAGGGCTGCTGGTGCAGCCAGACTTCTTGTGGCTTTCCCCTGGCTGTTCCCTGACACAGCTGCCCGTCTGGCAGCTTGACCAGCCCATAAATTTTATCAGGTTGTGAACTAAACCCAGGGGCAATAGGCTTGCTCTATCATGACAGTGCTTTCTAGATTTTTATTTTCTAATGTATAGCTCTATAAATATTAGATTACTGGATGCTTGCTTTCCCAAGCTGCCTATAAATGCTTTTATTTTCTTTATTTCTTTGTTGCTAACTGAGACTGTCTGGCAAACATATGAAACTGCGCTAATTATGGAATTCATTCCAATTTAATGTCTGGTTTATCATGGACCTATTTATGGAGAGGCCAAAAGCTGTTCTGGCAAATTAGCAGGAAATGGGAAAAAGAGGTATCAGTATGAGCTTCATAACTGTTGGCACTAACTGTGCCTTACTTATGCTCTACTTTAATGATGTTGTTTTACTTTTCTCAATGAAAAAGCTGGTATAAGAGGCCTCTAAATTTGTAGAACTATTAAGTTCATGATGAAAATAACATTAGGCTAATGTTCCCTGCTTATTTCAGCAATAGAGTATTGCTGTTACTGCATCATTAAAATGTTTTACTAAGTTTATCAAATAATGGTGAAAAAACATCTTTAGTGCCTGTGGAATCTTCTTCGCCATCTTATAAAAACCCAAATTACAAACCCAGCCTGGAAAGCCCACAGCTCCCTTCTACATTGTAGATGCATTTTAAGACAGTAATTCAGGCTACCTGTGTCTTTTAAATAATGGGTGAATTAGTATTGTACAAGGTTTGGAAACTGATTTTTTCTTCCATGAGACATTTAGAATGCAGTTCTTATCTCTCATTTACTACTGTGTTGGTTAAGAGCAATTAAGAATGGCAAACCTACCAGGGGCTAGATAATTTAGCATTGTCTTGCCAGCTGTGGCCAGAACTTGGTCACATACTTTCTGTTGGCTCCCATCAAGATGAAAAATCTCCTCCATTTTCCATTGCATTAATATTAATGTTCGCTCTTGTTTAGAACTGGCTGTGTTTTGCTGAATTTTCTGATGAATCCACAATGCAGACTGTCCTAGGGTGATGTTGTGATGCTTGTATCCCCATTTGTGTGTTCTGTTTATGCTGGATATTATGTTCTGTGCCTTCAAGACTGGCTCTGAAGAGTGAATGTTTTGTTTTGGGTTTTGTTATCAGCCTGCTCCCCCACGGCTGGCGGGACACAGAGACAGGGAGTACATAGTGCGGCTTTTGCTTTTTGCTGGCCTTTTTGCTTTGCTCTTGCTCTGGCTTCTGCTTGCTCCTGCTTCGCTCTTGCTTTTGCTTCTGCTTCTGCTCATTAGCTAGTTTAGCTAAGCAGTCCAATTTTTTTTCCCTGGACTGTTTTTTTTCTTTTTCCTTTTTTTTTTTTCCTTTTTCCCTTTTTTTTCCTCCCCTTTTTGGAACTACTCGAACCTGCTCTGCACTGGGACCTGGAAACACCGAGAGCTTGCACCTCGTGGCTTGTAGCAGCCATCTCCAGCGCCGGAGGGACTGACAACAGAGCAACCACCCCCCAAGAGAGACTTTCTGAATTTGTCATCCTTTTCAGAGTGGTGAAGGAGTGTTATCATCTGGTATTGTTCATTCTGTGTGCTGGGGGTGCTGTGCCTGTTAAATAAACAGGTTCTTTCCACTTCTCTCCATGGAATCCTTCCCGAACTGGTTGGAGGGAGGGGCTGTGTGGGTTTGCTTTCTGGAGGGGCCTCCTTTTGCAGGTTTTCTCCCAAATTTGTCCTAAACTAGGACACAGACCAATTGTGCTCGGTGGCACTCTCCCTGGTTGCTGCCAGCCTGCAGGCAGGGCTTTGCGTGCCATGCAAACCAGACAGCACAGATGTGGGGGGACCCTTGCTGTCAGGCTGCATCCTGGCAGGATCTGCCATGTAGATAAGGCCTGCCTGGACATTCTGAACAGAACTAAAAGTGGAAAAAAAAAAATCACCAGCTCAAGACATCAAAATGGGAAATAAATAAATTGACCATTCTTCAAAGCACACGTGGTTAGCTCTCTGCTGGAGGTATTTTGCCCTATAGATTCAGAGGTGGGGAAAAGCCTTTATAAAGTATTTAAATGGCTTCCTTTGCTTTTCAAGTGGAAGCTGGCTGCAATGTGTAATGTCTTTAGGGAAGGAAGAATCACTCCCTGATGGCTGGCCAAGAAAAAGTGAAGACAGCAGCTGCAGAGGCAGCTGGAGTTCCCACCCTCACAGATGGAGTGAAAGTGCTGGGCTGTGGCTGAAACAGGAGGGGATGAATGAAACCAGAAGGAAGGCAAAAATGGGGAAATAGCAAACCAGATAATGTGTCTTAATAAGATCCGAAGATCTGAAGGTTTTCTGCATATTCCTGTGTAGCACAGCCTGGAAGAACTCCAGGCTCTTCAAAAAGGCTGTATGCACCACTGTTGGATAATACTCTTCTTCTGCCCCAGAGTTGGGCAACTGAGAGGTGTTTTTAAAACTTTTATTCCATTTTCAGTCTCATGAGAAGGGTGAGACAATACAGATGTTATAATTCCCACCATCACAATTAGAAGCTGACCATTTCCTAATTACAGCACACTATAAGCATTTCTTGGCTATCAGCTTTTTGCAAACTATGTTGTAGATTCCTGAAAGCCAATCATCTAAAACTACCCCTCATGGGTCCTACTACAGTGCATCTTTCATAGTTTTATTCTTCTAAAGTATCTAGCCTTATTTGCAAGGCCATCCTTGGAAACTTTTTCCTGGTTCTACTTTTCTCTCAACAATGTCAGTCCTATTCTGTGGCACTTCTAAGTCAGCATTTCTTCTCTCAAAGTTTGCATACAGATATGGGCCTCTTGCCAGGCCCTCAGAACCCACCACAGATCCATTTCCTACACTCCACACACTCTGTAGAAAGCAGAGTTTCTCTGGACAGAACTGTGACAGAGACAGAAAACCTTTAATTATCCAAACTGGAACAGGTTGTGGATGTCCTGTCCCAGGAAGTGGAAAGACACTGTTAGGCACTAGGCTGAGTTCTAACAGCACAGCCTCTGCTGGATCAGATTACAGAGAGATCAGTGGCTGTTTCCAGACAGGGCCAGCAGCAAAACAGGAAAATATAAAATCATCTGGTCCCAAGCACAGTCTTCCAGCCTCCAGTAACTTAAGGCCTACTGGTCTTACATAACTTGTTCATTTCCCTTGATATCCAGGATCTGACAAGATTTAAGCACCGTAACAGAGTGGAAATTGGAACCTCTTAACTTTTCTCATTTTTGTTCTAGTGAAAACTGAAATAGAATGTATTTTAAGAAATTGGTTTTAAGCAGAAATTTGAACAAATAATTTGGGGCTGCTCATTAAGTAGAAGTGGCTATTTGTATAGACTCAGATCTTTTCAACAGAAGGAAATAACCCATTGAATAAACATCAAAATAAGGATAGTCTTTTCCATTTTAGACTTTCTTCATACTTTCCTAAAAATGCTGTGAGAAAGCAAATTTCCTGCCAAAGAATTTAGGCCTAGTGATAGTAGGTACACATGCTTATGTGCTTATAAGAAAGCTGCTGAGGGAAAAGGAAAAAAGAGAAATATTAATATGCAAGCACATACCAAGAGAATGTGCTTTTTGGGGGGACAGAAAACATTAAAGACAATATCCAACATACAATTTCTGCATCTGGGCATAGCTAGGGTTCAAACATTTAGTCAAGGTTTGAATACAAAGAGTTATTTTCTTTCTTAGTTCACTGGTTTCCAAGTCAGGAGGATCTTCTCAAAAAAAGTTTCAAAGTAAAATCTTTGCATGGATTCACAGGATGAAATGCATATTGAAGTAAGAAGTGAAAATTGTATCTTCTTTGTACAAGTGACCCATATTAAAAATTGTGTTTGATCATGAATATAATGTTTTTAAATATAAAAAATAATCCATCTTTTAAAACTAAAAGTGCTAGGTTTTTTTGTCAAAGGAATCTAAAAATAATTACAAAATGGCCATTTTGGTTAACAAGTATACACGGGAGCCAAGTGATCCCCTAAATGCTTGTGAATCAATTTCTCTGAAGGGGAAAATCCATTTCAGAGATCCAGAATCTCACAACTGAGGGTGGTTCATCTCGTTATAGGACTAGACAGATAATCTGCATCTTCCAAATACCATCTGCAACAAAGCTGTTACCAGATGCCAAGAACTAAATCTTTATGAGCTGGGTGACCCTTGTTTGGAAAAATGTTACACAGACCTGGACCTGTGGAAAAATATACATTGTGGAGGGGCACTGTTGAGGGTTAATTAGTCACCAGCTGAGCCTTCCTAACTGCTCTCATCAATCTCCAGTTTAATTTATTCCTAGAACTCCTGTTTTCCTGCGGGGCTGAAAATGGATATCAGCATTCTATGCTCCCACAAGAGACCATTTGTCTCGTGGGTTTAGTTCAGCTAGACTCAAATAGTTACAGTTAGACTGTACAACCCTCAGTCAGGCCCTTTTGAGAAGTCCTAGCTTTAGGCCATAGCCCTGCATAAAATGGATTGTGGATGAATGTCAGAGCTCACAAGAATATCCTCTTCCTGTTGAGTGAGCAGCAGGTTGACAGATGTGTTTGAGCCCTTGGTCCCACATGAAAAATCACATGTTCCAGTGCTTTACTGTGTGGAGCTCATTCTCAGAGCAGGTCTCCCAGATAGGAAATCTGTCAGGTTTACAGCTTGAGACAGGCAGAAAAGTCTGGCAGCCTGAAGTGAGGCAGCCAAAACTTCCCTTACATCCCCAGAGGTACAAATGGGCTTCAAAATCAGCCTTGAAGAAACAGGTGGACAGGAATTCCAGTGCGTTCCATGGTCTTGAAGAAGAAACAAATGTATGTGTGGTTGCCTTTTCCAGACGTGCTCTAATACTAGATTAGAAGCTAATTTTAGACTGTGTTTACTTTAAGTGAAAAACAGTCCCTGGTAGATGAGAAAACAGAGGTTTCATTCCCCTGGAATACTGAGCTACCAACCATGACAAAACGCAGCTCCAGAGTGACAGCCAGGCAGACAGCAGAGCCCACGGCCTTTACAGCTCTGTCCAATGAGTCCCCTTCTGCAAACGTTCTGGCCTTTGCATATTTACATTCCTTGTGCCTGGTGCATTGATATGCCTCATGTAGCACAGCTTCTGCCCCCCGTCTCTCTGCTCTTCCTGCTTTCCAGCCCGCAGGTTTCCAGCGCTCCTTTGTTCCTTTTTGAATGCAATACACACTCATTTTACAGTAAATGCCAGTTTACATTAGCTCAGCTGTCCTCATGACATAATTTGACTTGAAGTTATGCAAATTACTTCTTTCCAGATACCTCTGATTAGCTGTAAAAAACACTCCCTAATTAGTCCAGAGATAATCAGGGAGAAATCACAGCTGATTACATATATTGAATTTGCTTCTCCAGTCTGAACTGCCTTATTTCCTGCCACAGGACCTGTGAGCATTCCATGGAGTTTGCACCTTCCCTTCCCTTGAAAAACACTTCAACTACTCCCTCACAGTCCCATCAAATCAAACATTTCCTTTCATACTGACTCTAACCAGGCAGCGAGAGGTCCCTGCTGACAGCCATGAGAAGCTGGCCAGCCAGGTGCAGTGCAAATTCTGCTCTTGCTGGAGACACGGGCTGGTGAATCTCACTGGAAACACACAGGTGCCAGAAAGGTTTACAACTGGCAGCAAAGAGAGAGGGCACAGAAGCAGATCTTCTGATAGAAATGACGTTGTCAGCTGATATTAAAGTGACAGTTTTAGGGGTCAGTAATTTATACTGAATTTCCAGTGGAGGTTTGCTGGCTTGCCTCTTTCTGAACTCTTGTCCCTTCATGGTGGCTCAGTAACTTACCCTAATCCATCTTTCAAATAAACAGGGACAAGTGAACTTGAGAAGGCTCAACGTTCAGATTCAATTTGAGTAAACAGATAAACGTTCAAAGGTTTATTCAGAGTTTGTTTTCAATTACCCAGTCCATCTCAAGTCCCTGAGTTAGGAGGGCTGGTAACCTTTTCTGCACAATCCCTAAACTCTTCCCCATACAAAATGCCTTGACAAGGAGAAGAGTAGGTCATGTGCCTCCTAACAAAATCCCTGTTTCTCAGGAACAAGACCACAGGCTGATATTCTCTGTAAGGAAAGGAGGAGCAATAGCTGATCTTTGGGTCTTTTATTGTGTAACAACTCCAGACACACAGATGAAAAAGACACCAGATTTTGGGTTTAAGCTGTGCAAGTTCTTGATGATGCTAGGAACTCAGGCTTGAATCTGTAGTTTTAAAGCATATCCATCCACAAGGGATGAGACTTGAGCTTTGGATTTGTACCTCTTTCAGATGGAGCCTAAAACTTCCCCTAAAGTTATGTACTTTTTCAAAATTCAAGAAAATTGTAACAGCACAAGGGTGAAAATGGAGATATTTGAACTTAAAGTTGAAATGAACTGCAGATTTGATGAGCTAGAGAGATCAAAAAAGGAATTTTCAGCATGTAGCATGGACAAGAAGAGGAGGATTCTGCCCCTTAATGAACCTTGCAATGCATGAAAGGACATCTCTGCAAGACAAAAAGAAAGAAACCCAGAACTTTCAGTCAGCTCAAACTCCCTGAGATCTATGGAATAAAGATACAGGACTAAGTTCTTCCCTGATTTATGACAATGTAAGTCTGAAGCAGTGATTCAAGACTGAATCTTACATAAACCTCATACCAAGATGTTATAATACTACCAGAAAGGATTGTGATACATTTTTCTTTTTGAGGAAAAAAAAAAAGGTGACGTTTCTTTGGGCTACTAGTAGGAATTCTGTTCTTTCAGTGAAGAATTCCTTTGTCTCCTTGTTGCTGGGTGATGTTCTGGAGAAACTAAGGCCTGCTCTGAAGATTTCTGTGTTATAAAGGGCAATACTAAGTGCCTAGACTGGCACTATATCCTTCCACACACTGCCTCTGGGTTCTCAGGGTCACTGCTCTGCAGAGAAAAGCAACGGCAAGGACAGAACATGACCATGAAAAGGACTCCATAACAGGATGGAACATAATCATTCTGGGAATTTTATTACAACCATGAAACCATGGTAGCATAAATTAAGATATTCTGTAGATGTGGTAATTTCACATGGAAATAAAGAAACATCTGAACAGGAAGAGGAATTATCCAAGCAGGCATTTTGTTAATATTTGAGTTAGAATTTAAAGACGTATATTAACATGTCATAATTATTCACATTTTTTACGCTTTTTTTTTTCACCTAACATTTGTCAACAGCCTTTTTACAGTTTTTAAGACAGAACCATCCCACCAGAACAACCACCACAGCCACAGTTTTACCTCTGCTGATTTTCTCAGAGGCAGCTGGGACACAGTCACGAAGGGGGTGCAGGTCACACAAATCATTCCAGACCTGCAGATGCTCTTCCTCTCATGGCTACATTTCCTGTCAGAATCAGAAGCAAACTTTTACGACAAATTTCCTCAGCTGGCAGGGCACGTGGAGTCACTGGCAGTGATGATAAGTGACAGGCAGTTTCTGTGTCTTTGTGGCGATCTAAATGTCTGTAATACCAAACAACACCACAACTATTGCACGCTCGCGCGGTGATGGAGCCAGCACTGCAACACTTGCTGTGTGTCCTCTCCTGTCAGAGCCTGCACAATCATTTCTGGTCCATTTCTCTGCTGGGCAGCTCTCCTGTGCTTCTGCCAGCGCTGCTCTCTCTCACCTACAGAGTCAGGGCACGGTTGGAGAGAAGGCTGAGCTCCCAGCCCTTTCCACCACTTTGCTCTGCCTCCCTCTTCTCCAGGGATGCCACAGCACGTGCACGATCAGTGCAGAGGCTGTTCCAAGGGGAGATGAAAAGACAGGGCACTTTCCCCACACCCATGGGATTACAGATGGAGGAAAATGTTTCCCAACCCGTTTGCTGTTTCAGAGTCTATCACAAGTTGAAGCCTTTCAGGGACACAGCCCAGTTACACAGGGGAGATAATTGGGACAGAAAGGTTAGGTGGGTGCAAAAATAACAACAACAAACAAATCATCTTATTTCCAGACCCCACTGATTCTCTTCCAAAGTCTCCACGTGTGGAGGTGCAACACAGATTTGGGTTGGTATCAGACATTATTCAAACAGAGTTGTTTCTCAGTGTGAGGTGGAACATTGTGGAGGCTCCAGAAAGTTGTCTCATGTTGGTCCCAGTCACTTGCAGGTACAACAGGCACAGTTATTCTCCGTGGCAATGGTCACCTTTGACAGTGAGTACTTGTATTTTCTCTATTAAGTCCTAGTGGTGCTTATACATCTATACCCTGGTCACTAAATAACCTCTACAAGAGCTTTTTCACTGTTTTCTTTGCTTTATATGAAAGAGTGGAGGGAAGTTTGCTTTTGAATGAATTCATCTCCACGATGCATTTATTGTTAATACAGGATTTCACAAAGGACCCATTTGCAGGCAGATCAAATTTACAAGTCCTATGGCCTCAGATTTGAACTACACAAAGGAAATCCCACTCTGCCTTTTAAAAGCCACATTTGACCCTATCACAAAGTAATTCATTCTAATGACACGAGCATTTTCACAGCATAGCAATCTGCTTTTTCAAAAAAATCCAAGACCAAAGCATTCTTACATTATAGAAAAAATGGTGAAGTAAAGCCAAAACACTTGATGTCAAGGCAAGAAATGTCAATGTACCACGTTTTGCAGTGTGATGGCTTTAATGCCATTTTACTAAATGCTTGTGATGTAGTCGTTATTTATGACAGATTTTTAGAGGAAAGAGTAGCATTTGATCATTGCAGTCCTGATTACATGGAAACTGAACTGCTGCTGAAATACAAAACTGCATGTTGATGCTCACTAAGGTCAACATGAAAACTCAAACAGATTTTGGAAATGCAGGATCAGGATTTCAGTGTTGAAGTGTTCATTTTTTACTCCTGATGGATTGTTAGAGGTACTGCTTTGCATAATATTGGACTGGTTATTGAGTTACCAGGACAGAGATAGGTGCATGAGCAGGGAGGGAATTCTCACAAGCAAAAGCAGCCACCTTCCTCAGCTTGATCCTGCCACAGCCATCCCTTCAAATGCAAATATTTTCATTTGTTCTTTTATCATTTATGCTTTTAGTCTCTTTCAGTGGTAGTATAAACACTGCTAAATGATAGCAGCATTACTGGGACGCTTACACTAATAGTCTTGGCACTGGCACACTATACCCTGAAATAAAAGGAATTGACCAGACTGGCTTATTATTACCAAGTGTGCATATTTTAATGATCACAATTATTTTCTGTTTAGGTCAGAATTGTTCCTGTTTTGTTATCAGCAATACACATATCCACCATCTAGTTATGTTTTAAGTGAGTTCCTAAATAGAATTACACCAGTATTTAAATGATTTTTTACCACGAGAATAGTCACATAAAATCCAAACTGCTTCTTCTTAAAGGAGGCTTATAACTATGTAAAGTGTGAATTGAAGATACTAATAATCTGCATTTTTTGTTTAGTTTATTCTTGTCTGATCAGTATGTTGGTTGTAATAAGCTGCAGTTAAATCTTTGCATGAAACAATGCAGGATTTGATCAAAAGAAAGAGAAGAGAAAGCACTGCTGTCACAAATACTTTGCATGATTTCACTGGAAGAAAAGACAAAGTTGGTTTCTTAATTGTGAATTCATCTTCATATAAACATTATTTGACTGGGGTTTTCCTCAGTAATTTCAGTACAGAAACAAGCAAGGGGCAGGCCTGGCTGCCACTGAACTTTGATGATGCCTTCTGATGATCACAAAAATTAGGGCTTTTATCTCTGTCCTCACAGTATCTGCTTGTAATGTTGGATTTGTTTTGAGCAGCAGACAGGAGTTCAGCTTAACCTTACACTCAGATAGAAGGACTGCCTTGCCCATGAGACTGAGTTAAATCCATGAGAAACATGGAATAAAGCATGTTCTGCAGTGGCCAGCATGCCTGGTCCAACAAGGCAGGTCAGCTCAAAGTCACTGGGCTCACCAGGTACCTGACTTCATCAAATCCTGGATGAATACTGAATTATGTGATCTCCTAAGCTATTAGCTAGGCAGCTGAAGGACTAGGAACTCTGAAATTAGAGGTGGTAAGTTCAAGAAGGAGGAAAGAAAATTCCTCTGCTTGCCTGTAGGAAGAGGAATAGTTTCAGATTGGTGAAAGAGACAAGATGAAAGACATTTAAACAAGACTTTTTCTCCCCAGCGTGTTGAAATACACATTAGGGAGCTGCAAAACCAGAGCAATTTCTCTAACAAGATTCATTTTTGAATGACTTCTATCAGGGAAATTAAAGTAACCTGTGAAGAAATAATAAATTACTTGAGATTTGGAAAAAGATTATCTGCTCTCAATCTTCATTTTCTACTTGATGAAATGAGAAACAAATAATTTGAGAGACATTGAAATATTTAATAACAGTAAGATGTTATTAAATATAATTCTGAAGAAATCCTTAAAGAATTCTGGATAAAGCCTGCAGTTGATGAAGCTGATCCAAAGATATCTGTTTGGATCGTTTGGTAAATTGACTCCAAATATACAAGCATTTGATACAGCTAAAAGCAGTCATGGTATTGCAGCTGTTGTGGCTCGGTTGTGTAAGATGGAGGCAAGGTTTTTAGGAGGAAGCACTGTTTTTATATTGGATCAATGGATTTAACTGAAAAAGCACTCCAACCACAAATACCATGCACAAAGCCTTCTTTAGCTGAAGGACAGCTCTTAGCAAGAGGATGTAAAAAAAGAGCAAGCTGGAAATGAGAGCAAAAAGCTGCCACAGAGCAGACAATACCCCCCAATAATTAGATATGTCACCAGGGACATGAGAGATGCATCCCTTCCTGGTTTGAAATGTATGAGTGCCCTAGTGTCTGGGCTTTTCAATATTCAGGCCCATCTCTGCCTGATTTTGATCAGTTTCCACGCAGAAATGAAGACAGCTCACGTGCCCAAGGCTTCTCTTCTTTCTTTTTCCTTTTCTGAGCAAATATGCTGATCTCAAAGGAGATATTTCTGCCTACAAAACTTGCCTGGAGTTAAGCTAGGTGCGTTATTGACCCAGAGCAGAGCTGAAGGACGTGGCACTTCCTCCTGAAAAGCAGCAGTTCTGGAAAGGTGCGGGGAGCTGTGGGGTTTTGCAGCTCAAAGCTGTGACGAGCAGCACCCTGGCACCCCCTGAACGTGAAACAGGAATTCATCAGCAAGGAGGGAGCAGGTACAGTCTCCACAGACAGGGCTGCAGAGGCGCTGCTGGTGAGCTGCATGTCGCTCTGACGTGCTTCAAAGAGAGCACTGCAAATCTGGCAGCCTCAGAAATGACTCCAAGAGATTATTACAGAAATAAAGCTCGGAATGAAGCAGCTTCCTACGGAGAAGGAGGATATGTGATTTCGAAACAATCTATGTGTAGACTTGACAAAAGAAAACCAGCATTTACTTTAAAAAAAACAAACAAAACGCAGTAAGAGCTACTGACTGGCAGTTAAGGCTGGAGAAATTCAGGCTGAAATGAAGGTATAACTTTCGATAGTATAACCTTTAACAGCAGACCATTAACCACTGGAATCATTGACAAAGAACAAACATATGCTATTGGTTTTATTAAATGTGTATTTTTAAGAAGATTTCTGCTTCATCTGTGAGGTATTTGGCTTGACAAAAGAGCTTTTTGACAAAATTACTTGGACTGCTTTGTGAAGGGATTCTTCAGGCTTCAGAAACTGTTAATCTAGGATCACTGCAACCACATGCACACAGAAAATAGCATCTCGTAATAGCATTCCTTCTGCAGGTTTTAACTCTTAAAGGCACTCAGCAATGAGCAGAAAAAAAAACAAACCAAACCAAACAAAAAAAAAAAAACTAAAAAAAAAAAAGAAAAAAAAAGAAAACAAACAAAGAGGAAAGTTCACAGAGTGATGAGTCAGGGAACTGATGAAGGAGGACATGGCCACAGCAATCCCTGGCCTCAAGGATGGTGTCAGTGGGCACAGCACCAGGAATGAGCTCAGCTCACTGCCCTGATCACTGGCAATGGTCAGGAGCTGGGGTCACTGACAGCATTCTGCAGGCTCTGACAGAGGATGCAGGGTGGTTCTTCCCCACCCGTGCTCCAAACGGGTACTACAGAGGAATTAAATGTGTGATCTGTCAGGCATTGCTGCATCTACCCTTATCAGGAAGAGTTAGTAAGATTGGCACAGGGGACAGGGGCTGAACTATGCAGCCATATGCTTTTCTGCTCCTCGGCACATCTGTGCAGTTTCATTAGCCCTAAACTAACTTCATTAGTTTTGCTGTGAGTTTAACAACTGGTATGACCCATGATTCATGAGGATGAATAATCCAAATTATATGTCTGAACCTGAACACCTGTTGACACCCTTTGCTGAATGGGTGTCATACAAATGAAATTAGGCAGAAAGCAGCCATGGACAAAGGGAAAGATAGAATAACAGCCTCAAGTCTCTTTCAGATTTTCATTTTTTAAATATAATTTTAGCTAAATTTTAAGGATTGCTGGAGGCCTGAGCTTTCATTTTTCAGCAGATTTGCCTTAAATGTCCTTGCTGTTTACATGCCAAACTCTCCCTCCCCCTCAATGTTGCAATAAGAGCTGATGCTGTACAGTCTCTCCTATCCTAAGCCATGATTAGCACATGGAATTTCCGCCTCCTCCTCTGCTTGAAATCCAAGAATTTATACTAGAAAAGAAAATACCAACCCCATCCTACCACCCTTCTTTGTTATTTAATCTCAACAGAGCTATTTGCCAAGGACCCTTTTTTCCTTTCCTAGTATCTCCTGGCCAGCCTTAGTCCTCAGCTCACAGAGCCTGCTTTGATTTCATGACCAGGAGCTGCTCCAGAGGCATCATTCATCCCAGTGCCTGCTGCCCCTCTTAGCCTCAGGAACTTCTTCCCAGCTTTTTTCCTTTGCTGTCTTCTGATGGTGCCTTATTCAGCGGAAGACAGTTTCTCACAAAAGCCATAAAGATCTTAGACCTTTTGCACTGAAAGCATTAGCACTTTTGTTCCTTGTATGGTGACATCTGTCTTTCACATATGACCTGATATTATGTTTGATTTCAAAATTCTTTAATATCTAGACTGTCCTGACGGTGAGCTTTGAAAGCAATGCACTGTGATAAAACATTTTAAAAAACCCCACCTCACTGAAGGTTGTTTTAGCAAGAAAATCCCCCACAATTATTTAAGTACAAAGCTCATATTTGTTCTCAATTTCAACGGCTCCTTAGTTAGCCTAAAGGCACAACTGAAAGATTTTAGGTATTGGGCTGCCCAGAAATTAAGGGTCTGGGCCCAGCAAGATCATTCAGAGAGTGAGTCAGGCATCTTTGCTCCAGCACTACTGATGGCTCTGAGCTCTGAAGGCTTCCCAGGATAATGCACAGGCACTGCTGAGAGTTTCATGCCTCAAAAGGATAACAGGGTAATAATACACTGAGCAAGTTACTGAAAAACCACAGAAGCAGCAGGAGAGGTGCTGAGCTTTTGCTGAAGCTCTGAATGCGAGGTTTATCTCTTTGTGGGTCCATACACCCCCCGAGCCCATTGAAGGGGATTCATCAGGGAGAAGGGTAAGCTACCCAGATAAATCTGTGACCTGATTCCTTATCTGCCATCAGCAGATCTTCATCTGCCCTGCTGCCTGTCTGAGTGTTTTCTGCAGCAAAGAGGAGTGGATTGTGGCTGGGCACAGATGCAGCCTTTGAAGTCAGCTCCCTCTTCTCACATTCTCAGCCTCCTTTACAGGCTGCAGGTAGACTCTTAAATCCTCAGCAATTTCAGAAATCTCTGTTTCTTACCATTGCTGTGAAATAATCTTTGGAAACTTTTGAGATATCTTATTAGCTTTAGAGGAAGCCAGCTTGCTTCACTAGAGATTTTTGCATCACCCCAGTCGAGACAGAAACATTTTTAGGCACTGAGATGACAGAGCTAGGAAACCTAAATTGATGCCTCTGAATTTTCTATCCTTTGATTATATGAGGAATGGTGATTTTGTTCCTCTGGTGCTATTGTGATAATCATGTCAATAATTCTGGTTAGATGGTTCCATTTCAAACAAGACTGTGGAAAAAAAGATAATTGAAATGAATTGTAAACTGTATTTATAGTTTATTGTTTTATGGTTATTGTTTTATTTGTTTATCATTTTTATTGTTTATTGTTTTATTACATTGGGGTGATATGAAATATAAACAAGTAGTCCAAAAGCTAAGACAGCTCAATAGAAATTCACCTCTTCCACTGGCTTCAAACCAGAAGGAACAATCAAACAGAGCATTCATAATTCCTTCCACAGTAATAATAAATAATGTATCTTCTTCACACTCAAATTCCATTTTGATACATCTTCCCCATGAAAACAATGCAAGAATAAAAGTCCCACTGGATTCAGCAGCTCTCTTGCCTGCCTTCTCTGAAGCAAGAAAACTGCTTGTAGAGAAGGTTGACAGAAAGACAGGAAAAAAGTGGATAAAAACAACAATTAAGCCACCCTAATGTCAAGGTAGCTTATTTTTAATTTTAGAATGAAGACAGATTTATAGTCCTTTGGATAATTTACACAATTTGGGAGACATTGCAATTTTATTTTTCTTTTTGTGCCTAGCAGTACATGAGCACCAGGCCTTACAGGCCACTTGTTTGAGTGCTGACAGCTATACAAGTAGACTTTCTTAACACAAAATAGACCTCATTAAGAGACCTTGTATGGAGTTATACTTTGGAATGATAATCTTCATATTAATTGATCTCTCGGTACAACAGGGAACATGACTCATACTCGTTTATTCTTTATACTGACATACTGACGTTACAGCTGAGAAAAAGTCCACTCATGGCCCATTTGCATAACTCTGGTTTTGAATAATAACATTATAAACTGTGATCTATAAAAGTAAAATATTTAATATTTGTACTATAACAACAACAGCTGAAGAATTTAGACCCACCAATCCGTGTTTGAAAGATAAAGAGGGCAAAATGCTTTTTAATGATGCTTTTCTTCAGCTTCAGTTTTCCATATTCCCAATTGTGTTCTTTCTTCCTTTTTTCTCTCATGTTAGTGTGTTCGCAGAGCTGATATCATATTGTATTCTGGTATCTGAATTGAAGGTATGAAGCTTGCTATTTATACAAAAGTAGCATTTATACACATTGCCAATGTGCTTCCTTCACATTTTAAAGCACCTCAAAAGAGCAATGATTTCCTAAACTGCAGAAGGCACTGACACTGAAATTCAGTGGGATATGTATCTCCACAAAACATATGTGTCTTAAAATTTTTCTTTGCTGTCAACAATGAGGTTGCCATTAATTTTTGCTCTATACAATGCCCAGAACATCAGTGCCCCTTATCTCTGCAGTGAGGAGTGAGGGGTGCACATTGCAGAAATCCTTGGTGTGAGCTCCTTCTCAAAAGCCACGCAGTGCAAAGATCCTCGGATCCATCTCAGAAGAACTGCACAGCCCAAATCAGAGGAGCACTGGAGGAACTCAGGGACCTTGCAGGGAGAATTAAGATGTTTCATCCTTTCAGCTTCCTCAGTGAGACTTGCTCCACCAGCCTTGAGATTCTGCTCATACCACTTTGCAAAATGACGACCTTTAATTCTTTTTCATGCTGACAGACATTCCTAATGAAAGGAAGAGGCAAGTTTTGTTCCAGAGACCTTATGCAGAGCCTCACAAAGGAATTGGGGCACTTCAATTTCATTTTAGGCTTCATTCATGTACTTAAGTCTGAGGGAATTCACAAAAAAAAAGAAAAAAAAAAAAAAAAAGCTGCTTTTCTGTTAGAGTTCTTGAGCATGCACAGGCACCAAAATTTTAACACAAACATAAGGAGGTACTTAGGTACTTTAAGTTTTGCTCCTGTGCATGCTGAGATAGTCCACCAAGTTGGCTGAGCTGTCTAAGGCTGTCAGGAATTCACAGCTTAAGCATCCCTCAACCCAAGTCCCCTGAGTTCTGGTCTGGTAAACTTCACAGTACACCTAATATATCCTGACAGCATGAAGGTCACACCACAGCACAGGAGCCACAGTTATTTCTATTCAAAAAAGAGAGATTATTTCAGGTTCCCTTCCCTTCCAGAGCTGCTCAGTCTTTTAAGGAGCTTACCGAAGAAGGGAGCTGTGCTGGTTCAATCCTGGTCACTGATACACAATGCAATTTCTGTCCAGTTTCAGGGATTTTGTACACTTTGGAATTAAAGAAATGGACAGATTGATCCAGTCCTATCTGGCAAAAAGGATAAATTGAAAAATATTCTGCAGTGCAAGTTGTAAGTCTATACAAGGCATTTAACTTCCTGGCATTCCTGTATGACACAAGTTGCCCGTGAGGATGTCAAGGAACATCATTCTCCCCATCTCTTTACCTACACATGTAAAGTCCTCAATATGTGACTGTGAACAGGTTGAACAGGCGTTGATTAAACCATACATTTAATTGCTGGCTCTACAATACTCACCAGGACAATTCCTAACAGGATTTCTGAGCCTGAGCCTTCCTATCTGTTCCACGAATGGGAACAAAGATTGTGATTGATATGTAACCTCAAGGAGCTTTTGCTTGCTATGGGAATGAGATTTCATGACATTTCTTTTGTGAAATATTGGGTATGCAGCACTGAGGTCACATAACACTTGGTCACTCAACTAGACTCAGTATCTCCTTCCCAAATAAAGACAAAACATCCATGAAATTAGACTTTGGTGAACTAAATGCAGATCACTGGACTCACCCTGCTACATACAGATGTGTGTAATTATTTTCATTGGGAGTCTGAAATCCTGATGTGCACAATGACCTGTGAAGTTTATACTTTGCTTCCACTGGATTGCTTGAAACCTGCTTTTGCAGTGATACCTTCTGAGCATGCACAGCTCTGTGCTGAGTTTACCATAGCAGTCAGATATCACTGAATATTTAGGCTTGGAAAACACAAGATTCAACTCACTTTGCAATCTCAGCTGAGCTGAAGTTGTTATTATGTGAATTTAAACATACATAATCCTACAGTCTCACTCCATTAGATGTCTTATGCAATCTATTTCTGCCTGTAAACAGTTTTGGTACTCTCCCTAAATTTCATCATTTACCTTATGCATTTTTATTTATTTGGTGGTGCAGCTAACCCAATGTTAATTTTCATTTTTATCTGAAACTTTTTCTCAGGATCCCTTGCACTGACTTTTCACAGTCTTACTCTGAGAAGCAGATGAGTCCTGCTGGCTCCTGCATGCTGTCTACCTTTTAATTTAGCTTCCTCCAGGACAGCATTAGCAAACAACAAGCAGTGCCTACAAAGACTAACAGCTATTAAAAGTTTGTCTAAGTGTCATTGGAGCCGTAAAGAATAGAAAATCATTTGAAGAAATTCTTTGCCTACTGTCCCTACTTTCCCTGGAAAGACAGGATTCTTGTGTGAGATCTTCTTACACATTGTTTGCACCAAGAACAAAGAGTACCAGGTATGGTTTGCTTTAGAAACCATTGAATGCTGAGTATAATCCTCTCCCCCCTTCCCAGGCTGTGAGTTCTTCAGATGCAGGTCAGGCAGTACACAACACCATCTTTCAAACCATTCAGCTTTATTGCCCATAACTCGGCTCTTGTTCATCAGTCAGTCCTTTTTGTCTGCAAACAACTTATCTGAGGTCTACAGGGAAAAAAAATCAAATTCTTTCCCAGGATAAAATGACAGTACCTAATTCATGCTTTCCATGTTTTTGAGATTTCACTTTCTAGCTTTTTACACTGCTTTTTAGGAGGTCGATGAGAACTGGGACATCACAGAACTTGTCTTCTTAAATTTGCATAATAAACCTGCGTATAAGTAATTTTAATCCCCAGGTATGCAGTGAGACCTGGCTAAAGGATTCAAGAAGATGCAGCTTTTAAAATGTCATACACACACTTATTCCATAAATATATATATATATATATATATAGTCTTTGGATTTGCCCTTTTGCTGCCAGTAACTTGATTTAATTTGTCAAATGTTAGTCCAGTGCACATTTCTTTTAATCTACCAACCACATTAAAAGGGAAAATATAAAACTTGACAATAGTGAAGTTCAATGACTTCAACAGTCATTCTGAACACAATGTCTCTTTCTCCAAGGAGGGTGGGAGCTGGAGGAACTCCTGAATGTTCCCCATGTATTCCAAACATAGACTGTTAAATCTCACTCGTACCAAAATCACTCAGGGAAAAAAAACAAAAATTAAAAATTCACAGACAATACGAAGATCTATTTACTGTGAAATAAGGCTTCATCTTCCTAAGGTTCTGACTTAAGAAAGATATCTTGCTGTCTGGAGAGTGGCAGATCAGTTAAGAAATTGTTGCTATTTTATTGTTTTCTGCCTTCCTCTGTTTAATAAGTATCTTGATCTCCTGCTACATGGTGTAATGTGAAATTATTTTTTATACGAGCCATAAAGACTGCTTAATGTATCACACCTTTATTTTAAAAATGAAAGAAAAAATGAAAAGGAAGAAAGCCATAGAAGACACTAATTGGAAGGGGCAGTTTGCAAAGTGACTGGGAGATGACCAGAAACTGAATCTCCAGAAGTTGCCCACCTGATCCCAGGTCTTTACACAAAGGACCATCCTGGGTCTTGTCTCCACTCTGTTTTGGGACTAGATGAGGTTTTGGGGATTACCATTCTTTTTTCATTCTGCTTGAAATCCTGAAAACAAAATTAATAAACAGATTTAAAGAAATGGAGTTTCTTCCTCTACAGTTTTGATGCAGACTTCTTTGGTTCAGCACTGCTAAAATCAGTGATTCAGGATTAGCCCATTTCGAACAGGAGTGGTGCTGGCCCACAAAATGCTGCTGAACTCTGTAGCCTCTTGCTGGAAGTCACATGCAGAGACTGAAAATACTGTTGAAATGGCCTTATTCCTCCAGCAGCTCTACACAGTGAAGGCCTCTTGAAAAAAAAAACAATATAAAATCAGCTGTCAAGCTGCTGGTGCTTATCATGGGTGACCATAAAAATGAGCGGTCTGGAAACAGGACAGAGAGCTCCCAGTCCTACTGGCTGTACATCTGCTCTCTGTGGGCTCCCTGGAAAGTTGTTTTCTGTTCTTTGTTGTTTTCTGTTCTGCTGAAGCAGTGCACAAGAACAAGGGGTGGGGGATCCTCTGTGACTGTGCCTTTGGAGAAATTCTCCTGCAATCATATGAAGCAATTGCAGGCAGTTAAACTGGGTTTGGGGCATCCTTGTGATACCATTGTGCCATCAGCAGGCCAAGCCCACACCTAGGTCTAGATTCTGCTTCAATTTATCAATTACTTTCAAAAAGTAATTCTGCTTCTCCCCTGTCATTGGGTGGAAGGACATTCACTGTCTGATGTAGAGAAGGTTTTTTTCCCCACCAGATTGGATTCTTTCCCCGCTCCCAAAGGCAGCTTTTATCATAGCTTTCAGCAGAGGATCTGCCTGGGTAGGGAAGAGAAGCATGGTCAGGAAAGGTGATGGAAGCGATGGGAATGAGTGGGGCTGCAGGGAGGGGCGTGTTACAAACTGAGACTGGGTACTGGGAGGCTCAGGGAAGGTTTTCAGGAGACAGAAAGAAGGTGTGATCAGAAGCTGCTCACATAGGTCACCCTTGCTGACACAGTCTGGATAACAACCATTGTCAAAACAAAAAACATGAATGTGAAGATGGTGTAAATCAGCATTCCAAACTGCCTATAAACACACAGTCTCACACTTTCAATCCTGGTAAAAGGAAAACAATCATCAGTCAGATTGAATAGTGTCCAAGTAATGTGCTGCCAGCAGCTTCTCCTGATGGAGGGGATGGTGCCAATCTGTGTGGGCACAAACACGTGTGTGGTTGTGACTGTTGGACATCAGCTCTGGAAAGGCATTCTGAAATGTGCAGGTGTATATCAACATCTGCATATGTCTACAACTCTGTTATTGACCTTGATCTTGAATGCATAGCTCCTGGCCTGCCATTAGGAAATCAGTAAATCTCTTTGATCATGATTTGTTTTAAACTGTGCGAACTGGGGTTTTTTCCCCGAGACAGAGAGAGGGACTGGCAGCAGATGTGAGAGACATAGACAATGAACTGAATAGAGAACAAGGACACATTTGGTGAGAAAGCTGAGAAAAGAATCAGAAAAGACAAGGTGTTCTGGAGGGAAGAGGCAGATAAAAGGTAAAAGGTGTTTGGAGGTGATGTGAAAGATTGTGCAACCTTTTTACTTAGTCTGAAATAAAATCTTTGATTAGCAAAACTCATACCTGCTGTTTAAGGAAACATGTATCTCATCTCATGTTCATCAAACATCCTTCTGCTGCTGTGCTTTGCTTAGTCAATTCATGGAGAAGAGAAACAAACACTTAAGGTCCTGGTCCTGTTCATGCATGAAGTAGGTGGCAAGACCACACCATTGATTTGGTTTTGCTTCTTCCACAGCCACACACCATTTTCCCTCAGAAGAATCTGATCATGACTGTTAGGCTGCCAAAAATTAGAAATGGACAGAATCCAGGTTAGCAGTATGACTTTAATTTGGCCACCTTTTTTATATGGAATGTAGTTTTTAATTACAGGATCACACATTCAGTTCTCTCAAGAATACTCCTACTTAGTGCATCAAAAGGACTTAATTAGCAGCTGTTCAATATTTTCCTTGGCCTCATTGTTCAATATGTTGCCCTGGGTCTAATTTAAAAAAAAAACACTGTTCAAGCCCTGCTCTGAAAACAAAATTATTAATTTCCTCAGGGGCTTTTCTATGATGCTCATCACCCCAGAATCTGAGTGCTTTGCAGACAATTAATCCATCATTGTAAAAACCAAGTGAAATTTGAAAGCATTATCCCCATTTAGGGAATAGAGAGCTGAGATATGGGCAACCCATAGAGATTGGGCGTCCAAAGTGAGATACTTCAGCCTGCTAAAATGGTGCTTCAGCATTACAGAAGATCTTATTTGATGGATTAGTTCACATGGACTTTGCCAGAAACTGAACCTTTCAACATTTTGCAGAGCAGACCTACAGGTTCAGACCAGGCAGGCAAAGATGAAGAGCATATCAGAGTCTCAAATCATTGCATACAGAGCTCTCAGAAGGGACAGGTACAGAACTAATTTTCTCAGGAAAAAAGTCACATTTCTGTTCCCACAGTTCCCTGCCTCAGCCACCATCCCTCTGTCAGCTCTGAAATGGACAAGGAAAGGGATTTATAAAAACAAAAAAATCTCATCCTTCCACTTCATTATTGAGGCATCTGTGTGTTAGCTGAGGCCAAAGTCCTGTCGAGGAAATATTAACTGATCTTTGGTTACATTTTTTTTTGTAATATTCAGACATGGGGTGACAGGGTTGCATAAGGGCTGGGGGTACAATGTCAATGGAGGTGTTCTGCCTTTTCCAAATTTTAGCTATTTTAATTGTATTTCCTTATATAAACTCATGTATGAATGAGTGTATGGCCACTTACATATGCAATATAAAGTAGAAGCTTTTTGATTTACCAACACTTAAAAATATGAAATGTAACCAGGAAAAACTCACTACCAAGTGCTCACTCTTTGGAGATAGAGAAAAGCTTTTGAGCATTTTGTATTTGATAAGCAGCAATATGCAAAGCTAAAGATCCATTTTCTGTTGCTTTCAGGCACAATTAATCTTGAGCAGCTGGGACAGGCAGCTCTTGTGGATTACAGAAGTGACAGAAAAATATGAAAGCTCCACAAATTTCTTGCTAAGGCTCTCTGTGCTATTCCAGCTACGTACCCACTAAGAAGATCAGCAAACTTTCTAGCCTGGAATTTGATTAAATTAGTCCTCACCTATATACAAGAAAAAACCACAATTTCTGTTCCCAGCTAATAGAAACCTGATCAGTTTTACTAGATCTTCTCAGTAATTGTTAAAAACAATAATTAAGGACTGTAAAGAAGTTACCCCACTGTTCTAATGTAGTGCATAGGTCCCCTAAGATAATTAAATTATAATAAGATAATTGTTTTCAGTATCTGTCGTTTCTCAGGGTGTCTCCTATGTTGACAGCCCTCAGTTTATTCATCCTTTGACACAGGAATTTTCTTCTCCAAAGTCTGTAGGAGAGCTCTAATGTGCTTCCTTGATCCAATGGCCTAACTCAGTTAATTTGTCAGCAATGAATTTAATATCACTTTCTTGGAACAACCTTTAAAGGCAGTGGAGACATCTATGAAGAGATTCTGTTCTCAGGTCTCTAGAGAGATTTGTAGCACTGAGGGGGCAGGAATCCCTAAACATGCAACCTGTCTGTCTGGTCTGGCACAGATAAACTCGTTTCCTCACACACTGTCTACAAAGGTCCTTCAGAATGAGGCTCCAGTCAGGGCACAGCCTTGTTCTCTCCAGGAAGTAAAAAGCAGTCCCCTGTTACCCCCAGTACTTCCTCAGAGTGTAAACTGGCCCTGGGTAGGGAGCAACCCCTGCAACGTCACAGGCTGGGGACGGGGTGGCTGGGCAGTGCTCAGGTGGAAAGGGACCTGGGGGTGCTGGTGACAGCAGCTGAACATGAGCCAGCAGTGTGCCCAGGTGGCCAGGAAGGCCAGTGGCATCCTGGCCAGGATCAGGAATGGTGTGGCCAGCAGGAGCAGGGAGGTCACTCTGCCCCTGTACTCAACACTGGTGAGGCAGCACCTTGAGTGCTGTGTCCAGCTCTGGCCCTTCAGTTTGGGAGGGATATTGGGACACTGGAGAGCATCCAGAGGAGGAATGGTGAGGCCACACCTCGAGTGCTGTGCCCAGCTCTGGCCCCTCAGTTTGGGAGGGACATTGAGATGCTTGAGCGTGTCCAGAGGAGGAATAGTGTTAGTGTGGCCAGCAGAGCAGGGAGGTCATTCTGCCCCTGTACTCAACACTGGTGAGGCCACACCTCGAGTGCTGTGCCCAGCTCTGGCCCCTCAGCTCAGGAGGGACGTTGAGAGGCTTGAGCGTGTCCAGAGGAGAGCAGCAAGGCTGGAGAGGGGCTGGGAATACAAGCCATGTGAAGAATGACTGAGGGAGCTGGGGGTGTTCAGCCTGGAGGAAAGGAGACTCAGGGGTGACCTTGTCACTCTCTGCAGCTCCTGAAGGGTGGCTGTGCTGAGCTGGGGGGACTCAGGGGTGACCTTGTCACTCTCTGCAGCTCCTGAAGGGTGGCTGTGCTGAGCTGGGGAGACTCAGGGGTGACCTCATCACTCTCTGCAGCTCCTGAAGGGGGGCTGTGCTCAGCTGGGGAGACTCAGAGGTGACCTTGTCACTCTCTGCAGCTCCTGAAGGGTGGCTGTGCTGAGCTGGGGTTGGTCTCTTTCTCCGGGCAGCACTGACAGAACAAGAGGACACAGTCTCAAGCTGTGCCAAGGGAGATCCAGGCTGGAATTAAGGAGGAAGTTTTTCACAGAAAGAGTGGTCAAATACTGGAATCATCTGCCCAGGGAGGTGGTGGAGTCACCATCCCTGGATGTGTTTAAAAACAGCCTGGATGTGGCACTGGGTGCCATGATCTGGTTGAGGTGCTGGAACACGGGTTGGACTTGATGATCTCAAAGGTCTCTTCCAACCCAGAAATCCTGTGATTCTGTGATTCTGTGAGTTCTCGTGTCCAGGTGTCCCAAAGCAAGCAGTGGAAAGGCGATTGTTCCTCCCCATCACAGGTGTTCCATGAACCCAGCAGTGTCCACACACACTGAGCAACATCAGCCTGAATAACCCTGCAGTGGTTGAAATGCTTATTCTCAAATTAAGGAGTGACACTGAGGCACCACAATAAATAGTATAATTTCCAAAAGTGCCACTTTTACAGCGTGTTTAGGCCAAGCCAGCAGCTGAGCTCTGGAGAGCCCTGTTAAAGGCAGCCCTTCAGACAGCCCTGGCAGCACTTCAACATTTAATTGCTTCATATAACACCAACCATAACTTGGATTTTAGAATTTCAGTCTTTTCTGATTCAAGTTACCTCCAGTGAGCTGAAACAGTTACGGAAGAAATTAAGCAAATAATTTAAGTGAAGGCTCCCAAACTATTGTCCATGCTTTGGATTTTCATCAAAATTGATGTCCTTGCACAAAACTTCAGAATGCTTTTTGCTCGCTTCCTAAGAATAGTTAATTTTAAAAAATTGCTTATGGGTATATGAATTAATACTATTAATAAAACAAAATTATTTTGCTAATTTTCTCCTTATTTAAGGAGAGTTTAAGAACTCTTAAATTCTTTTATTTGAGTTGTTACTTTGTCCTTGTTTCCTTGCTGTCACAACAGTGCAGGTCATGTACTTGTCTTAGGCACTCAATGGAGCAGCTTAAAATATCCACTAGCTATAATTAATTTTTAAGAAAATGTGTGATGCCTTTTTGTAATTTCTTCAATTAATTATTCACCGCTGTTACTAAATAAAAAGCACTTGGTGCATTTGCTTGTTTTTCATTCCATTTTGACTCGATGCTGAGGTGTCTCAGTTGATTAAAAGAAGGGCAATCCACGAAGAAAGGCATTTATCTGGTTCATAAGACATTAGAGCATAATTCTGTGCTCTGCCACAAACACTTTGTGTGTTCTGGTGCTGGTCATTTATCATTCAAACTGATGGCTCCAAGATGAGGATGAAAACCCTCTCCAGTTCTCTGCCCCTGCTGGAAATACCATCGCTGAAGATTCAAATCCTTGGATGTACCAGGCATGGCATTACAGTGCCCTTATGTTCCTGCACACACAGGAGAAGCTCCTGGAAATACAAACTCTGAAGATCCAAGCCCTTGGAGTACCAGGCATGGCATTACGGTGCCCTGATGGTCTTGCACACACAGGAAAAGCTCCTGGAAATAAAAACACAGAAGATCCAAGCCCTTGGATGTACCAGGCATGGCATTACAGTGCCCTGATGGTCTTGCACACACAGGAGAAGCTCCTGGAAATACAAACTCTGAAGATCCAAGCTCTTGGAGCACCAGGCATGGCATTACGGTGCCCTGGCGTTCCTGCACACACAGGAGAAGCTCCTGGAAATACAAACTCTGAAGATCCAAGCTCTTGGATGTACCAGGCATGGCATTACAGTGCCCTTATGTCCCTGCACACACAGGAGAAGCTCCTGGAAATACAAACTCTGAGTATCCAAGCCCTTGGATGTACCAGGCATGGCATTACAGTGCCCTTATGTTCCTGCACACACAGGAGAAGCTCCTGGAAATACAAACTCTGAGTATCCAAGCCCTTGGATGTACCAGGCATGGCATTACAGTGCCCTTATGTCCCTGCACACACAGGAGAAGCTCCTGGAAATACAAACTCTGAAGATCCAAGCCCTTGGAGTACCAGGCATGGCATTACAGTGCCCTGGCGTTCCTGCACACACAGGAGAAGCTCCTGGAAATACAAACTCTGAATATCCAAGCCCTTGGAGCACCAGGCATGGCATTACAGTGCCCTGGCATTCCTGCACACACAGGAGAAGCTCCTGCTCTGGCACAGAGCTGTGCACCTCTGTCACTGCATGGAAAGGGCTGCAGCGCTGCTGGGATCCTGTCCTGCTGTCCCCTGCATGTGCAGCCCCCAGGGCAGTGTTTTTAGCTCTGGTTAACAGCTGCTGTTGTGACTCATACGTGTGTCAGTGAGGCACAAGAGAGGGTGCAGGAGTGTTTGAAAGGCTATGAAGAGGATAAAGTGTAGGAATCACTGTTTACCAAGGGCAGACAAACTGCAAAGCCCCCTTTTTTCCCTGAGATGCTGCCAAGGGGAGTGTACTAACGCATTTCCAGAACTTTTCAGCATCTCCTATTCCTGCTGAAGGTGTGAGAGCTGTGGCTGCTGACTCCCCACCCCACAGCATGTACAATTTAATTGAGCCTTCCTTAGAGCTTGTCCATTTTTTCACGTACTGGTAAATCTTTTGGGAACGGAGAGACAAAGAAGGTTTTCTAGCCTTGTGCTACCACAGTATTGAATCAAGTATCTAATAAATTAATTCAGTAGCAAATGTCATAAATACTCAGATTTCCCACACAGCTTGACTCTCTCTGAAATTACCTTTGCAAGGGACCCAGATACATTTGCAAATAGTCTGAACATAAGTTTTGCAAAGTGTATTTTTGAAAGAGTAAGTAAGTTACCAAGAACCCTAAATGTATTTTTGGCTAGTGATTTGGAGAGCTAAAGTTAAATCTCAGTCTCTCAGAAGGACCTAGAAGTCACAATCACATAAGCAAAACTTGAAATTTACACTTCTTGTTATTACAAATTGTTGCTACTTCCAGGGTAATTAGTCTCCTCTTTAGCCAGAAATACCAAGCACTCCAGCTAGCTCAAAGTGATCCAGCAGCTGTTCTTAGGCACTTTCTACTCATCAGCGAAACATATGACTGAGCCTTAAAAATATTGCTGGAGAGACTGTTCCAGAATTCTATTGTATCTGGATTCCATTTATCCAGGAACACCTTACGTGCATCTAAAAACTGACCAGAGTGGCAACAGCAGGTGTGTGTTGATCACTGAATCTCAGAAGCTCTATGCATGCTGGGGGAAAAAACCCAAAACAACAAAACAAACCAACAAAACCAGACTGGAGAGTTGTTTCTTGAACACGTATGTCCAGGAATTTCTGAAACTGATTCTGGCAGCAACACTGGCTGCGGAGGGCTAGCCCTGGCTGACCAAGGTTCACCCACCTGCTCACTCTCTCTGGTGTGATGGGAAGAAAACAGAAGGAAATCGAGAAGATATGTCGATTAGGTTAATGACAGTTTAACAGGGAAAGAAAAGCTGCATGCATAAGCAAAGAAATGGAATTAATTCAATGTTTCCCACTGGCAGGAAGACATTTATCTACTTGCTGGAAAGTTCAGCTTCAGCACGTCCAATGGGGAAGAAGAACACCCTTTTTCCTCACCCTTTCCCCTCACCCTTTTCAATGAGCTTTCCTTGTAGAGCATGATATCATCTGGTGTGGAACATGCTTTGTCAGTTTGGGTCAAGTGCTCCAGCTGTGTCCCCTCCAAACCCCTCATCAACCCCCAGCCTAGCAGTGACTGTGCACAAGAAGAGCAGAGCAGAGAGACAGAGGCATGATGCTGTGCCAGCACAGCCTGGCACCAGCCAAAGCCCTCGTGTGACACCAGCCAAAGTCCTGGTGTGACACCAGCCAGAGCCCTGGTGTGGCAGCAGCCAAAGCCCTGGTGTGGCACCAGCCAAAGCCCTGGTGATGGACCAGCCAAAGCCCTCGTGTGACACCAGCCAAAGTCCTGGTGTGACACCAGCCAAAGCCCTGCTGTGGCAGCAGCCAAAGCCCTGGCGTGGCACCAGCCAGAGCCCTGGTGTGACACCAGCCAAAGCCCGGGTGTGGCAGCAGCCAAAGCCCTGGTGTGGCTCCAGCCAAAGCCCTGGTGTGGCACCAGCCAAAGCCCTGGTGTGGCTCCAGCCAAAGCCCTGGTGTGGCACCAGCCAGAGCCCTGCTGTGACACCAGCCAAAGCCTTGGTGTGACACCAGCCAAAGCCCTGCTGTGACACCAGCCAAAGCCTTGGTGTGACACCAGCCAAAGCCCTGCTGTGGCACCAGCCAAAGCCCTGGCGTGGCACCAGCCAGAGCCCTGGTGTGACACCAGCTAAAGCCCTGGTTTGGCACCAACCAAAGCCTTGGTGTGGCACCAGCCAAAGCCCTGGTGTGACACCAGCCAAAGCCCTGGTGTGACACCAGCCAAAGCCCTGGTGTGGCACCAGCCAAAGCCCTGGTGTGACACCAGCCAAAGCCCTGGCGTGGCACCAGCCAAAGCCCTGGTGAGGCACCAGCCAAAGCCTTGGTGTGGCAGCAGCCAAAGCCCTGGTGTGGCACCAGCCAAAGCCTTGGTGTGACACCAGCCAAAGCCCTGGTGTGACACCAGCTAAAGCCCGGGTGTGGCACCAGCCAAAGCCTTGGTGTGACACCAGCCAAAGCCCTGGTGTGACACCAGCCAAAGCCTTGGTGTGGCAGCAGCCAAAGCCTTGGCGTGGCACCAGCCAAAGCCTTGGTGTGGCAGCAGCCAAAGCCCTGGTGTGGCACCAGCCAAAGCCCTGGTGTGGCAGCAGCCCTGCTCTGGGTGCTCAGCCAAAGCACAGCACCTCATGGGCTGCCGTGAGGGAAGTTCTCTCCATCCCAGCCAGACCCAGCACCCTTACAAAAGGTTTGGGAAACCCTCTTCTAACTAGGCAAGACATTTACATTGAAGCCTGAATCGTACTGAAAGAGTTGTTTGCTATTCCCTTTTGGTTTGAAGGCATTTATAAATGTCAAATTTTGTTTGTAGGGACTAACCCTGTGCTACACTGAGGTGTTTCTGTTGGATAAAGCTGAGATCTGAAAGTCCCATGCAGAAAGGAACTGCCTGTATTGGAAGGAGTAAGTGGGTAAGTGAAATATGACTTTGCTACTGTTTCTGATCACTAGTATGACTTATTTTACTTTTTTGGTCATAGAAATATATTGAAACCCTGGTCTTTTTTTTTTTATTTTTTTTTTTCTGGCTTAATTTCTACTCATATTTAATACAAAATATCCTGATTTCTGAAAAACATACCATTTCCAAGAATGCTAAGGATAGGAAAATAATGCATTTTCCAGCTGAATAGAGAGAAACACATTTTTCAAGGTGCAGCAAATGAGTCAGAACAAAAGTGAAAGGGTGCTTTTAAATTGCTGCTGGTCTGCAACCTGAAGCCTTGATAACAGGAAGAAGATTCTGATAATGAGAAAATTAAACCTTTAAAGAAAATTGGGAGATGATCTTTTCATTGACATGACAAAGACCCTTCTTTAGATGTTCTTTGCAAGTGTAGGGGAAAGAACTAAGCAATAATTTCTGTATCCTTTATCTGGATTGTTAGGATGAGAACAATTTTAATGAGCGTATAGAATTGAGAGTTTTATTTTGAATCCTATTTTGTCAAACTAGCCACAGGGCAGGGAGTTCTAAGGCTCAGCTCTGTGTCTAGCAATGGAAATCTTACTAAAAATGAGCACTAATTACCTATTTCAGATGCTGACATTAAAAGCATTTAAAGAATGAAAAATATTTTTTAAAACTCTGCAAAAAAATTTAAAGTGCCTTCTTAACCTTTTCTTCCAAACTAAATGCTATTTGTTCTTCAGTTGATTGCCATGTAGTAAACAACTAAATGACAGCTACTGAGGGTGTGTACTGACATGCACTGAAGCTATCCCAGGATGCCAGAGCTCCAGTATAGCAACAACCAACCCAAAGAGACATGCAGGAGGTCCAAGGAAAGGAAAATCCAGCATATTGCATAAAGAGGGAAAATTCCAGAACTAGCGCAGGAAGCAGCTATCAGAACCTTAAAAAAAAAAAAAAAAAAAAAAAGAAAATCCCATTCGTAACTGAGAAGGAATCTTGGCTGGTTGCTCGTTTGGGGACCCTCTGGCAAAAATGGGAAGCATTCAATTTCCTGCACCACTGTCCTCACACTTATTTTAATAAGTTGCTGATCCTAGCTGAAGAACTCATGTTTATATTTCATATTTAGGACTGATTTCATGCGTAGGAATAATTCCTCATGGGATTCCCATGATCCTGAGCGTGTTGCCCTGGAGTGCCTGAGAGCTGACTGTAACCAGGAGCAGAACAAGGTGGCCTGGGCTGTGTCCTGCTCTGCTTTCAGATACATGAAGCTAAGAAGAAATGACAGGACCATGATCTCTATGGTCCCAGTGCTCCTCTGTAGGTTAGCCTCTGCCTTTACCTGCATCAGAGTCTATCCCAGCACTATTCCAGGCACTTAAGTATAGTTTAGAAGGACTCAGCCCTAAGTCCTGAGCAGAATAGATATATAAAAATATCTATATATCTATATATCTAGACAGACAGATAGATAGACAGATAGATAGACAGACAGATAGATAGATAGATAGAGATAGACAGATAGATAAATATAGATAGATAGATAGATAGATAGATAGATAGATAGATAGATAGATAGATAGATAGATGATAGATAGATATAGATAGATAGAGAGATAGATAGATAGATAGATGATAGATAGATAGATAGATATAGATAGATAGAGAGATAGATAGATAGATAGATAGATAGACAGATATAGATAGATAGAGAGATAGATAGATGATAGATAGATAGATTAGATAGATAGATAGATAGATAGATAGATAGATGATAGATAGATAGATAGATAGATAGATTGATGATAGATAGACAGATAGATAGATAGATATAGATAGACAGATAGATAGAGATAGATAGATAGATAGATAGATAGATAGATAGATAGATAGATTAGATAGATAGATAGATAGATAGATAGATAGATAGATAGATAGATAGATATGTATCCCCCTGCAGGACTCCACCTGCAGAGCCATGTCAGAAGCCTGGCTTTTCTTGTTCAGCAGGCCTCACGATGCAATGCAGAGAAAATTCTGTGCTCCCCAGCCTGGGAGGGTGCCAGTCAGGGATGCAGCTCTCTGTCACTCGAGGAGAGGCCAGGAGAGGCAGCACCCAGCCTGCTGCTCCTCTGTAGTGTCACTGAGGGTGCGAGGCTGAGGAAGGGAGCTGAGCTGGCAGAGCCCTGGCTCACAGGCACGAAAGCCCCAGCGTGAGCTGGAAGGGTAACAGAGCAGCTTTGTACAGCTGAAAAGAGCTGGAAAGGCATCATTTAAGGTTCAGCATATAACCAGCTCTGAAAAAGAGAGCCGAGAGAGGAATATTACAAGTAGGGCAAGGATCAGGGCCGCTCTCGCTTTCATGTGCATGCACTCACACAGTTAATAAACTATCAAGAGAAGACAGACACTAGAGCGCAGCAGAAAATAAAAGCCACGAGGAGAACATTATTTTTAATATACATGTCTGCCAATCAAACCCCGCACTGGTCGTTTCAAAAGGTGACCTGGTTGCCTGGCCATTAGCACAGCAGACTGCCTCGTGGGGAAAATGAATCCAAGTCCAGTTGTGGAATATAATAGAAACTTGGCAGGGGAGATCTAATAATGACTGTAACTGTGTCAGGGAAAACAAGGCAGAAAAGAATACAGTCTCCCAGTCCATTTTGGAAGACCAGATGATTTTACGTGCTTAAAAAAATGAGTGCAGGGATCATGTTTGTGAATTAGGACAGAAGACTATTGAGACAAATAGCTGAAAGAAGTATTGATGGGATCTTAGTATCTTCCAATTTTACTGCAGCTCAAAGCATCTAATATCAGTATGTGCCTTTGGTTTCCCCACTTATTGAACCCTTTGCACTGCTACTCCATGACTGCAACGCTCCTAAGTACACCAGGCTAAAGCAAATGTGTCACTGACGCAATCAAAATTAGGATTAAAATTGCATTGCACAGTCTACATGCAAAAGATTTAGGTCACTTTCTGAGATTAACCAAGTTGTGCTATAAATTCTTTCTTTTTATATGGCAAATTAATAACATGATCACATTAAGAGTTGATGAAGAACAATGCCCTGGATACCAGAATAATGTCTGCATTAATTGCATGAGGAAAAAAATCAATTTCAAAATAAACACTTCTCAAACTGAACTTTTCTTTATCTTCAAGAGGTATGTGGGTGGAATATCTTGCTAATACTTTGCATAGGTTAGAAAAACTTTTTTACTATGATTAGTTCTCCTAAGTTCTCATTCATTATTTTAACTCCTATATCTTGACTGGAAAAAAGACTTCATAATTAATATCAGATAGGAAAACACCATATGCTAGTGTTACTGATGAAAGGTACAGAAAACACATTAAAAGCTATTTGCCACTCAGTTTCATGGAATAAACTCAGTTCTACTGTTTAGATTAAATTTGTGGTCTAAATAATATTCCCTAATTAAAGGAAAGACCCTTGCATGCCAAAAAAAAATGGGAGCAGTCAAATAAACCAACTTTTGTTGTATTGGCTACATGGGGAAAATGCTGCTAAAAATAAATAAATAAATAAATAAATAAATAAATAAATAAATAAATAAATATATATATATATATATATATATATATATATTTAAAACATCTCTCCTTTTGCTTTCCCACTTAATGACCCTAGAAGTTTTACCACTGGAAAATAAATTATGTACTGGGTTTTTGTGACAAAGTTTGGAGGCAGCTTTGAGTGAACTGGAATGAAAATCAACACAGAAATACTACAGAAAGCCTAGAATGTAAAATATAAATCTCTTAGGCTATTTCACTTTCCAAACTCCAGAAGGAAAAAAAAAAATTATATATATGTATGTATATGTATGTAGATGTATATGTATATATATATGTATATATATGTGTGTATATATATATATTCATATCTATTTAATAGACATATTCATATCTGTTGAACTCTTAAACCACACAGGCATCTGTATTTTAACTTCTAGCACAGCAGTAGAGAACAGAGATTTTAGGAAGGCAGAGAGGCAGTTTAACCTTTACGAGCACAAGGCAGTACTTTCTAGGTAAAACAGAGCTGACAGATTTGCTGGCACAGTTATGATTAGCTATGCTTCACCTACCATTCAAACTGACAGAAAAAAAAATTAATTCAAACTTAGGCAGGAATTTGGGGTATTCAGTTTTTGTTAGATTTCTTTTGCAGTTTTTTTGGTTGAGTGTTTGCTGGGTTGGTTGTTGTTGTTTGGTTTATTTTGTGGGGTTTTTTTTTTGCTTTATTTTGTTCGGTTTTGTTTTGTTATTAGTATCTAGACTCATCCTGGGGGCCATCAGGAGCTCTTTAATGCTGCACCACTTACTCCACAAAACGTCAATCTTTCCTGCTTCAGGTCATCACTGCTCAGCACAGGGTTTGTGAGGAGGGCTTCACAAACACTTCAAGAGTTTAATAAGCAAGATAAACATTACAGGACTGACTATATTGAAAACTAAAAAACAAGTTCCCCCTCTTTATTTTATTCTGTCAGTGTGGTTTAGAAATTAGATCATCCAGAAATGCAAAAAACATGCAAAGAGATGGAGGGTTGTACGAGCAATAGCACCAGTAATCCCCTGGCAGTGGTGCAGATCTAATTTCAGTGCCAGCTTGAGTGGTTACAGCAAACTAGACTCATCATTGTCTGCTTGTCTGCTGGTCATAAGAATTGGTCCCAATTTATTTCCTCCTCAGTGCCATAGTCACCATCACCACAACTGCATGTTTGTAGCATCCCATCCTCTTTTGAAGGACACGCATCCATGTGTGTGCACCGTGGTTGAAAATCGATCTGGTGTTCTGTAGAGGATGAGGAACAGCGAAAAATGGAAAAATGTGATGGCAAACAACTGAAACCATACAGAGGAGCTTCAGAAAATAGAAGAAAAACTGCCTGCAGCAGGCTTGGACAGCAACTAAGCAGGGAATCCTTCTAGAGCCAGACTGCTCCTGGGCTGTGCATGCAGAGAGGAAAGGACTCAGGTGAAGGGCCTGAGCCATGGATTTCACTCACCCTGAAGAGCCAACACCCGTGCAGGGGCTGTGAGCCAGGCCCCACGGGATCTGCAGAGAATTCAGGAGCTGAAGGCTTGTGCAAGTGAGAGACGAGACACAAACCAGACTACAGCCTGAGCTGTGGCCTCTCTTCCCTTGAGGTGGAAGGGAGCTCTTGTAAGAGGAGGAGGTTCTGTGACTTCTGAAAGAAAGGAAGAAGGAAAAACCACAAGGGCTAGCAGCTGAGATTTGCAGTAATGAGGTATTGTGCCTGCTCTGCCATGTCCATGAGAGAGGAGACTCAGTGCCACTGCAGTGGGGACACAGTGCCACTGGAGTGGGGATGCAGTGCCACTGCAGTGGGGACACAGTGCCACTGCAGTGGGGACACAGTGCCACGTGGCAGGAGCAGCAGCATTCTCGTGTCCCTGCTGGGGACACAACTGGCAGGCACCATAAAAGGGAAATTCTGCAAGATTGCAGCATCACTCTTTATTGTGACTCAGAGATTCTGGCACGAGGCCTGCCTGCCTTCTTCCTCCTCCTCCCCACCCCACATAATGAGAAAAATATTATTAGTCTATTAGCTAATAGCTCTCATTATCACTCACAAGTTTTTTTCTCATTGCATCCCACTGTTTTCATGGGAATAGTACACAGATTCTTCTCACTCTGCAGCAGCATTTTCCAGGGCAGAAATATGAACACTGTTTAGAATATTCTCAGAAAATTGCAGACATTAAAATCAGAGATTCATTGATCATGAAGCCATTTCTCGGTTTAGTCCCAAAAGCACATTTTCTAGAGTTTCATACAGAAGAATGTTAACAATACCAGTGGTGAATCATCCTCCAGGTTACCTCAGGAGGCAATTCCCCAGCAAAACACACTTTTGTGTTTTGTGGTTCGTTTTGTTTTTTGGCAGACTAAATTTTAATTTCTTTATTTTATTCTTCGCTGTATCTTCCCACAAAAACATTAAATGCTTCTCTTTGCAGACAGCTTACAATCTCCCCACTTTTCTCACCCATCCAGTCTTGCACACCCCCTGTAGGACTCACGTTGCTCCCCCCTGTCACGCTGTCCCTTGGCTGAGCTCTTCCTGTGGGGCATTTGTGGTGCAGCATCAGCAGCACAGGAAGCTCTGAGCAGTGACAGGGGTGCCCCAGAGCAGGAGGGACACGTCCTCCTCTACACGACCCACACAGCACCACCTCAGGCACTGAACCTGAGCAAATCGGGGAGATTTATCTGAGCACAATTTCTTGCTTTCCTTAATCATCACAGGCCTAATTTAGTACCATTAATCCATCTCCTAAATCCTCATTCTCCCCTATAAATTAATTTGTTGTTCTTCACTAAAGTCTCTCTAATTGATCAATATCTTTCTCGTTAGCATAGTGCTGAATGCTGCCCAGTATTTCATGAGAAAAGAACTGTTATTGTTTATTGGACCTGTGCCTGGCTATTTTTATCAGCTACTATTCTCTTAAAAATACTCAGGGATCTTGGCTTCAGCCCACTGAATCATGCCCATATCCAAATTTTTAATGAACAGGTGCCATGAATTACAGACAGGATGAGAAAATAACAGGTGAAGCCTCGCGGTGAATGTTAAAAGCTGTTTATATTGCTATATTTATTTTGAGTATGATGGCTGGAAAACCTCTGCCAGCTCAGAGAGGGCATTCTCACTTGGCTCTCAAGATACAAAAGCACCACGTGCCTTCTGATCAGTCAGTGCTTTTTGCTCCTTTAACTTTTTTAATTTTCTCCCACCACCTCCTCCCCACACACTTTATGGTTTCAATTATTTAGGATTTTACAGAAGAAATTCAAAAATACTGTCACACAAAAATAGTAGTTGAACAATATTGGGTTTTTTCCCCTCGGTACAGTTATATGTGCTTTCGTAAAAGGTCATATATCTTTGTCACAGCTTGTTCCTTTTTCTACATTAATAATCACACAATTAAGAGAAACACATGAATACCCAAATCTGGGTGGATAGGGAGGGTGTTGGACATCTGTCAATAATTACTGCCTCTAAGCTGGAGTGTGTATTTTACAAATCACTGAGGCTCTTTTCCAGACATTCTTGCTGCTTGCTATAAATATTCCCTGTGTTGTACCCCTCAGATCTGTTCATCCAGGGGGTGTGTGTCTGTGCACACACATGTGTATTTACCCATCCTTGTATCCACATCAGTACATTTGTCTGTGTGTGTGTCTGTGCACACATGTATTCACCCATCCTTGTATCCACATCAGTACATTTGTCTGTGTGTGTCTGTGTATGCACACACGTATTTACCCATCCTTGTATCCACATCAGTACATTTGTCTGTGTGTGTGTCTGTGCACACATGTATTCACCCATCCTTGTATCCACATCAGTACATTTGTCTGTGTGTGTGTCTGTACATGCACACATGTATTCACCCATCCTTGTATTCACATAAATACATTTGTCTGTGTGTGTCTGTGCACACATGCATTTTCCCACCCTTGTATCCACATCAGTACATTTGTCTGTGTGTGTCCATGCATGCACACACGTATTTACCCATCCTTGTATTCACATAAATACATTTGTCTGTGTGTGTCTGTGTATGCACACATGTATTTACCCACCCTTGTATCCACATCAGTGCATTTGTCTGTGTGTGTGTCTGTGTATGCACACATGTATTTTCCCATCCTTGTATTCACATAAATACATTTGTCTGTGTGTGTCTGTGTATGCACACATGTATTTTCCCATCCTTGTATTCACATAAATACATTTGTCTGTGTGTGTCTGTGTATGCACACATGTATTTTCCCATCCTTGTATTCACATAAATACATTTGTCTCTGTGTGTCTGTGTATGCACACATGTATTTTCCCATCCTTGTATCCACATAAATACATTTGTCTGTGTGTGTCTGTGTATGCACACATGGATTTACCCATCCTTGTATTCACATAAATACATTTGTCTGTGTGTGTCCATGCATGCACACATGTATTTTCCCATCCTTGTATTCACATAAATACATTTGTCTGTGTGTGTCTGTGCATGCACACATGTATTTTCCCATCCTTGTATTCACATAAATACATTTGTCTGTGCGTGTGTCTGCCTGTGGGCGTGCATGAGTACATGTTTAAATTCATGCTAGATGCTGCACAGGTGTGCGTTACTTCTGCAGTTTTTTCTGGGTGAATGATTAGAAGTTTTAATTTTCGTCAGTTTTCTCACGGCTTCAGGTGCTATGACTGTGACCTCACCCAAGATAATTTTTCAATCGCAAAGATTAAAAAAAGCAGATTTCTAACCCTTGTGGTGAAAACCTTGAAGACGTGAAGCAACCCTGAAGACATGAAGTGAATGAGCATCCAAGACAAAATAAAAACCCCACACATAAGAAGGATGCAGCATTTTTAAAAATATCAGAGTTTTTACTGACTTTGGGTTTTTAATAGCGCTTGGTTTCCTTGCGTTCTGATCGGTGTCCGTGGTGTTCTTCTGAAGCAGAAAGCTGGTCTCACGTGGGGAACTTCCTGTGTTTAAAAACATGCAAAAACAACAGTTGTCATCAAATACAATGTAAGCCACCTTGCCCTTTCCAATAGCAGGGGTCTGATGTTTCCTGGAATGATACACATGTAAAGCAGTGTACATTTACCTTGGTGAAATTTATATCTCTGTGACATGCCAAAAAGATAATTATTTTGTCTTTCTTGGATTAATTAACACCTGACTTTCCAGTAATTTGGTATTTCTGCTATTTGATGAATAACACATCTAAAAGTATATCTGGAAAGGTACTCACCAAGTTTTTAAACAGTATAAATTAGTTTCCTGTGAACCAGGAATTTCATCAGCTGATGACCTTTAGGTAAATAAATTCATCATCTAAATCCTACTTTCTAAACAGAGCTGTCAAAATGAGACCTAAAGATCAGTCAAGTAAATTTTAAAATGATCTAATCAATCTTTATAGATTTTTTTCTCAGTCTACATAGTCCTGTCCTTCCACAAGCCTCCCCACCTCCAGTATTTTTCTATTTAGTTAGACTATCATCCATTTATACCTTTGCTTGTAAACCATAGAGAAAATGTAGAGAAGGAAAGAAACAAATTGCCTGCAACCAAAAGACAGCACTGAAAATTGCAAGGAGCACCACAGGGAATTTGAACTTGCTGCTTCAGAGGTTTGGGGAAGATGACAGTGAGATAAATCTTTGCACAGGTTCAAGGGAAACACTGCACAGCTGAACCAAGGTGTGCTGATCCCAATGTTCTGACCTCCCCATCCCTGCCTGGGCCAAAGCCCACGGCTGAAGTGCAGGTGGAGCTCCATGGCTCCTCAGAGACAGGACACAGCTGACTGTCACCTCCCCACCGAGTGGGACAGCCTCCTCTTACTCGTGTAGAAATGTCATCAACACCTTGCTGTGTCAATGGCTCCTTCTCATGGAGTGTGATGCTGTGACAAAATGTTCCATTCTGTGGTGGCTCAGCCAGGTGCTCAATAGCCCCCCAGGACATCTGAAGGTACTCTGTGTGCTGGAAGCAGTAACCTGAGCAATAACGATAACAGAATATAAAGTCTGTAGGATTTTTATTGGTTTGTGCTTTGAAATATTGAAATCTGTGACAGAGCATCAGTGCTGCAGCCCTATGGCTGTGGGCATTGAGAACTGTGGGCAATTACAGAAGGATAGGAGAGTGCTTTGTACACTTTATGAGAGGTTTTCAAAAAACATCTCAAATAATCTAATTCTAGAATTCATAACCTTTGCAAGGTGAAAAGAGAGTCTGACACAACATATTTCCACATGCTGAACTGGGAGCTGGACCAGAACAGATTAATTAGAAATTAAATAGAGAACACCTGCACTTAGTTATTTATATAACTTTGAGTTCAGCTAAAATCCAGGGCCCAATTTTTTGATACTCTTATATTTTCCAAGTCGTAGAATCACAGAATCATTTTAGTTGCAAAAAGGCAACTAAATCTTCAGGTTAAATGTTAAATCTTCAGGTCCAATTAACCCAGCACTGCCAAATTCACCTCTAAACCAGATCCTCAAGTGTCAGATCTATACATCTCTTAAATACCTTCAAGGCTGGTGACTCAAACCCTTCCCCAGGCAGCCTGTTCATGTTTGACAATCCCGTCCACAAAAGTATTTTTCCCAATATCCAATCTAAACCTCCCCTGCTGCAACCCGAGGCTATTTCCTCTTGTCCTAGTGTTTGTTACTTGGAAGAAGAGAGCAATCCCCACCTCATTACAACCTCCTTTCAGGGTGTTGTGGGAGGGGAGCAATCTCTCCTGAGCTTCGTTTTCTCCAGAATAAACACCCCCGTCTCCCTCAGTGACTCCTCGTGGAACAGGACTGGCCCCAAGGCTGAGCCCTGGGGAGCATCCGTGGTGTCTGTCCCCAGCTGGATGTGACTCCATTCCCCCCCTCCCTGGGCCTGGCCCCACAGCCACTGTTTTACCCAGCAAAGAGCACACCCACCCAGGCCATGAGCCATCTCCAGGAGAATGTTGTGGGAAATGGCGTCTAAGGCTTTACCCAACTCCAGGGAATCGGGACCCACAAACTCTCCCTCACCCTCTGAGCCTTCCCCCCACGGAAGCAGACCAGGCCAGGCAGGCAGGACTGGCCTGTCAAACCCCTTCCCAGCGTGGACAGAAGCACGCTGATGAACAACAGGTGACGGAGCAGAATCAGAAGATAAGAGTGAAATCTTGTCAAAAACATTTAAAATTGAGACAAAGGCGAATGGACTGACTGCGCAGACATCTCCAGTATCACAAAGAAGAAGGATTTTTAACGTGCATTTTAAACACTCAAAACCTCAGAGAAATGCTGACATCAATAACATCATGACATGTTTTGACAGTCTTTGTAAAAATCAATGCAAAAGGCTTGATGTAGGTTTCCTCTTTTTTATAACATGTGTACCATGCTATTTGAGATAACATTAGATTGGGAATAGATTGGTAGGTTGACTGGTAGATCTGGGCACAAGAAAACATGATTATGAATACATTAACATTTGTGAAACCGATTTATTGAATTCCCAGGCACAACAGCTTGACACACTAGACCTCAGCCAAAATTAAAACATTAGCAGAAATTAAAGCTTACTAGCTTTGGGGAAATAAACAAGTTACCTGGTCTACAGATGATACTAAGCAAAATAAAATCATGTTAATTTCTTTTTTTAGGTCAATAAATGAATGAATATTCAATGTACACTTGGGCCTCCAGAATCAATTTTTTTTTTTGCCTAAAATTCCTTATCAAAAAAGTTCCCTTAAAATCAGATATACATTTTCCTTTCTGTTCTCAGAATCATCATGCAAAAAAGAAACATTTTTTTTTTTACTGCAGTTCTGATATTTCTTTTTGGAAAACAAATCATAAAAGTGAAACATTTCAAATTTGTGGCCTTAATTTCCGCAGGTAGGGAGGTATAGATGCTTATCTTAATGTCTAATCTGTCTTGTAAAGAAAACTTTCAAAATGCAAGTAGTCCCTAATCTACCTGAAAATTAAGATTATGACTGGATCTTACTTCCTGTTAAGCATTCACCTCGGAATGGTTCCAAACTTCACTATGATCTGCAAGCCCTCTGGAATGCTGGTGCTTCTCCTCCAGCAGCCACAGGGAGTGAGTGACCATTGCCCATCTCTGCTTCTGGACAGGATTTCTGGCGACTCCCGAGCTGCTCTGCCTGGCTGTGCAGGGCAGGCCCCCGGCACCGTGCAGCTCCAGCCAGGCAGGGCCCTTCCAGAACTCCCCTGGAAACTCAGGACCACACTCGCACGTGGGGCACCAGCTGTGGGATTCTCTGGGTCTGCACTGAAGGAACTTGAGACAGCAATTTGTGTTTGGACTCAGGTGTTTATTATTTCTTATCAGTGAAACAGCCTCACTGCTGTGAGTTCAGCAGCTTTTCATTAGAAGGCACAAAATGGCTAACAGTCTCTTGTTACAAGGTCTTTCAAGACTAAGCTATCCAATTAAGAACTGACACCTGGATTATTTTCCCTTTAACCCAATAACTGATCCCAAAGAGCTGCAATGTGGACTTTTCTGCCCAATCACAAAATGCCACCCCAACCCAAGAAGAAGGAAGAAGCAGCATGAAGAAGAAACCCAGACCAACACCCTGTGCCCTCCATTTTGCTTCCATGCACAACACATTAAAAATCCCAAAACCTAAATTTCTCACCAAGTGATACGCCTACACTACTGTCTATAATCCATTTCACACTTTTGTGGATTCCAGTCAATTTTGAAGTCTGGGAAACTTTCTCCATGAAGGAAGGTCACAGTCAGTGCTGCCCTGGGGCTCAGGGCACCCCAGGGCAGACAGAGAAATATTCCCAGGGCCCTGGGTTTGCACACTCTCAAGTCTGGCTTTGTCCTCCAGGGACATTGAGAGGATGCCACCACCACCGCACGGCTGTGGGTGAAGCTGAGCAAGTTGTGGCATTTGAGAGAGAGAGCTGGAAGGTTTTCCCAGAAATATTCAATTTCTCTCTCCTTCTATTCCCCTCCCATGAGTGGAAGATACCATATGATTGAGATCCTAAAAGCAAGGGTGCAGCTCCCATTCCTTCTCCCGAGGCCACGCTCTTGCTTTGATGCTGGAGGCAAAGTCTTGGTGCAGATTTTGAGCCACGCTGCCTTAAGCAGGGGCAGTCAGGGCAGCACAGCAGCACCTCTGCAAAAACCCTGACTATGGCTTCTAGATGTTAGAAAATGAGCTGCACTTCTTTCTTTGCCTGCCATGGACACATCAATTTTTCTGAATGTGTTCAGCATCTATTATTTAGTATTTTCCCAAGAAATGGGGTGAGAAAAAGGACAGTACTTTTGTGTTTTGAAGAGGAAAAAGTCCCTTCATGAAGAGTTAGTTATTTTAACATCTTACCTACCTTGTTAAAGAATGAAGTGAGATGCTTCAATATGTGAGCAAAAGCAAAAAATGAATAAATATATCATTACACACTCAGGTGCATACACACAGATATGAAGATGCCAAGCTAGAGAACAGTTAGAAAATTGACATTATTATTTATTATAAGTGCTTATTTTAGTAATTCAAATGATGTAATGTAGAGATCAGTTAGAAAATTGACATTATTATTTATTATAAGTGCTTATTTTAGTAATTCAAATGACGTAATGTCCACTGATTCCTTTATGTTTTGTCACCTATTCCTATCAATCACACATATAAAAAAAGTATAAATAAATAAGTAATTTTAGATGAAATAATTCATTTTTTATTAATTAAAAATATATGTAGAGAGTAGATAAGTAGAGATAGTTCTGAGTTGTCTGGTCAAGGCCCTAATTTGTCTCTAAAGTTCTTCAAAGTTAAGAACTTGGTTTCTGGTAACATTAATCTGATGCATTTGCAGTTACAACAGTTCTTTGCCCTTGACCAATACACTATGAATAGGCATAAATAATTAAAACTAAGTAGCAAATAAATTAGGGGTGGATTTGTGATACATTACCCTGAATTTTAAAATTGTAGTTGCTCATTTATAAGCTTAGTAGTAGATCAACCAACTATTACAATAAATGAGAGAGTTTCAGTTAATTAATGGCCACCAGATGTCTCCCATATTGTTTTCTCTATACAATAGAAAAAACACTCACAATCATGGAAAAATCAATGCAAACAAATGAATAAGAGCTAAAGAGTTCAGCCAGTGCATTCTCCTTGATTCATGCCCAAATCTACAATATGTTCTTTAAAAATCAAACACAAATTACTGTGATTTATACTGTTCCTTGAACAAAAAAGCACCAGTTGCACATAATTACATTCTGTCGACACTGCAGATCTCTGGAAGGAGGCATCCACTGAAATATTTACTTTTAGAGCTACTAGCTTTTCTGGTCTCTGAGAAAAAGTTCACTCCAGAATTATTGCCTATGTTTCTTTGGTCTCTGTCAGTAGCTAAGTATAAACCACTTTTTGGTGCTTTCTCAGAAATTTCTTGCTCTTAAAGTGCACAATGAAGGGGGAGGAGGCTGTAGCCTTGTTCTTGCTTTCTGTTCCATGCACAAACTGGCAAAGGGATGAAGGGAGTAGATCTGTAGAATGAAACTGCTGGCATGGAGGGCCAAAGGCAAGTGAGAATCACACCTGGCTGCTCTAGACTGGCTCCAGCTTGATCGTGGGCTCGTCTTCCATCTGCAGTTTGCACTCATTTGGTGGTTTCCCAGAGTAGTTTTTCTCACGTTATTTTCATCCAACCAGATGCCATGAAAGCTCTGAACCCGCTCAATAGCACAAATCACATGAAGGTGAGCACGGGCAGTCAGGGCATCAACTTCAGCAGAGTAAAGAACCAAACTAAAATACTCATGTAGCTGCACATGTCCCTGTAGAGATCCTACAAAGCCGTATTTGGTACAGAACGATTGTGTTCTGGGCACGTTCCCAGGTACATATGGGCTGTATTTAAACAGCCTGGGAATGTGAAGGAGCTCAGACCCTCCATCCAGAGCAGCCCGTGATGGTTTGGCATTTCTGCTCCTGCTGTGCCTTGTTTCTCAGGGCTACTGGTGTGGGTGTAGGTGCATGCTCAGTACCTAAAGCGGCTGCTAACAGAGGAGGAGGGATAAACTTACCAAAGATGAAAACGACATTCTGCCTTGGGGCTGTTCTGACCAACCAGGGCTAAAAACACAAGGAAAAGTTCACACTTTTGCCAGTGTTGTCCAATTTGTTCTCATTACCAGCATTTCATGTTATCAGTCACAGCAGCTTGGCCAGGTGAGCTGACCTCTCCCTTCAGAATGCCAAAGTGATTTCTGCCTTTGGTCAGAAGGGAAAGAGCTTCAGTATGAATGCATGATGTATTCTCATTCAAATCCCTGGGATGAATGTCACCAGAGCCTTAAGTTCTGAGGGAATTTTCTCCCATGGCTCTCTTCACCAACACTGTGGCTGCTTTAGGATCAGAGAATTCCCTCAGGCCACAACCTCATATGTGTTTGTGTGCTTTCTGCTTCACCACTCATTCATCAGTAACAATCTTTGTCTACACGTGATGGACATTGGGTTTCAGAAAAAGAAAAAAAACCAGCAACAAAGGGTTGTACCTTTTAAGCAAAATGAGACAATTTTCAGAAAAAATATTCCAGTGCAAGAGTAAAATTGTTCAGTGTGCTTATTTTAAATGTTAGCAGCAGCAATTTTTCTTTTAGCTTGCACAGTGAACTCAGAGTTAACCTTTCCTTGGAGGTTGCTCTAAGTCTGGTCAGCTCTTTTGCACTTAATGGATTCACTCCTGTCATCTGAATTTTGCTCCAGAAGCAGGTAACAGCTTGAGCAGGTACTGTGTAAACTTGTCTTCTTGCTGGGGAGGAAAAAAAATTAATTCTGTGTTATACCATAGCCAATTAGAGAACTATTCAAATTCAAATCAAGGGGAAAACTGGGGGGAAAATTATGTCTCTCCATTGTAAACATTATCTACTGTATTTAAAGTGAATCAAAGATGCTGACCTACAAAGGCAACTTCATATTAAACTATAATCAATATTATGTTGTTGAATTTTAGACCAAATTGCAGTTGAGATTTGACTTTTTTTTCATTTTGAAAGTGGATGTTTACATATTTTGAGGAAATTATACAAAATATAAAAAACAAATTTATTCAAAAATGTATACAACTAACCTCATTAAAAAAATCTTATTTTCTCCAGGTAAGGAATATGGATTCCTTCAGCGTGTCTGCCTAATGCATGAATCTCTGATAACACACTGAAGTTTTAATGAAGCTGAAAGTCCCTGGCATAATAACACTTACAGCTTGGCAGGCTTGCAAGAGGGTAAAAGCTAAAGCTTAATGCCCAAATTGATCTTGCCATGCACTACTGGAGCAGGAATACCCAGAGCAGTAGTCATCCTTTCCTCTTCAAATGACTTGCAGAATACAAAGGCTTGATTGGAAAAAAAAAAAAAAGGGGGGGGAAATAAAAAACCATAAACTAATATTATCAAGTGACATTTGTGTAGATGATAGAGAATCTAAAAGTAATATTGAACACAGAAACTAAATTACAGTTTCAGTTAAAAATACAGTATACTGTGCTTGAAATAACCCCCTCCTGGATACTGCACAGTGTATCACAAATATTACAGCATCCTAATAGAACTACAAAATTACCACTGAAAAGCTGCAAAGAGGGCAGGTTAAATTCATGCCATTCCCTATTCATGCCATATCCTCAGCACAGGGGTGGATTGACTGGAGAAAATCGTGGCTTGTACTTTTCATCTTTCTCAGTTTACACAAGAGAGTGGATTGTTTTCTGTCTCACAGGTTACAGTCGGTTTGTTTTCAAACTAGGAAGAAATAAATCTTTCCATTACACTTCAGGAAAAGCTACAGATGGAAAAAAAAACATTCAATACTGAAATGTCCACAATTTTAGAATTCCAGCACTTCAAGCATCATGTATCACATGGAAATCATGCATGTCTGTATGCAATCATAATTCAAACACAGGGCTGGGTACTGGAGATGGAGTTATCCACAGACCCTTCACTCAAAGAAGAGGTGGGGTCTTATTTTCTTCTTGTGATTTTGCTGCAATCTGATGTCCTCAATATCAGTATTAATGTATAGAAAATTATGGCAGCTGAAGGCAGTACATTGCACTGATTTTATTTTCATGTTTTGGCTGTAACCCACTTGGTTGTGTAAGGTGGCAGATTGGGGTGATTAAAGAGCAAAACATCTGCTTGAGACACCCACTTCACCCTGATTTGACTGAAAGAGGCTTTTTTGACATCCATTTCCATTTCCTAAAATGAGCCACGCTGAGCTTCAGCATCTAGAGCATTACCCAAATACAGAATCATGGAATCACAGGGTAGTTTGGGTTTGAAGGGTCCTTTAAGGATTATCTAGTCCAGCCTGGGCAGGGACATCTGTCACTAGGTCAGGTTTTTCAGAGCCCCTTCCAATCTGGCCTTGAACACTTCCATCTGCAACTTCTCTGGGCAGCCCATTCCAGTGTCCCAGCACCCTCAGCTTCACAATTTCCCCCTCGTGTGCAATCTGTGTCTAGCATCTTTCAATTAAAAGCATAATCACTTCTCCTGTCACTACAAACTCCGGCAAAATTCTTTCTCCTTCTTTCTTCTGACCCTCTTTAGGTACTGAAAGGCTCCTACAGCATCTCCCTTGAGCCTTCTCTGCCCAAGCTGAATGACCCCAGCTCCGCAGCCTCTCTTCACAGGAGAGGTGTTCCATCCCTCTGACTATTCTTCCTTGCCTTCCTCTGGAGCCTCTCTGACATTCCCTTGCCTTGCTCTGGATGGGGACACCAGAGCTGGAGCCAGGGCTCTGCTGGGCACCTCACGAGAGCAGAGCAGGGGTAGAGATCACCTCCCTGACCTGTGGATCACACGTCTGAGCTACAGGGATTGAGACCCAGGAACAAATCATGAAAGCCAGAAAACGTGAACATACAAGCATGCAGAGGCGTAGAAAATGGCTGGGAAAACAGAAAACACTGGGGGACTGAACTAGATTTGTCCCATTGATGATGGGACACACACAGCAGTTTTAAGCATTACTGTAAATTGAGTTATCTCACTCCTACTCCTCAACTTGAGATACTTTCAGAAAGTTTTCAACTGAGTCTTCATTTAGCATTAGAATATTTTTTTCAGTTTACATATATATATATATATATATATATACATATACTATATATACATATATATATGTATATATATATATATATACACACACATATATATAAGAATACAGTATTTTTCATATTTTTTACAGACTGTATCCAAGGTAGCACATCTTCTTGCTAGGCTAAATGGGTCCTTTATGCTTCATATTTCCATAGGAAAAAAAACCAAATATGATATTCATCCATTAATTAGGTTAATCTCATTGTGGGATAAACTAACATCAGCCATTTCCCATATTTCCATTTATCTCCACTTCTGATATCTTGCTAGTCATTTGTTCTTCTCTGGCCCAGCAGTGATCAGTACCAGCATGGCAGAGGGAAAGGCTGAGTTTGACTCTCCACACCCATGAAGATCAGATTGCAGCTACTCTGACACGTACAACAGTTCTTCTTCAAATGATAAAAAATTCAGTCACAAGCAATATTTCCCCATTATTCCACCAAATGAACGGAGGAAGATATCAAAAAAGACTTGTGCATATAAATAGAGTACAGTTTTCATGTTAGCATGGTGTTGTGTCTCATTTAACTGAAGCCATGCTTGTATTCAATCTGCCTCAGCAGAGTTCTGTGCCTGCCCTCTGCCCTCAGGCTGCAAACAGACTAAGAAAACAGTAACTCTCCTCTTATCTGCAGGTGGCCTGCTCAAATCCTTTTCTCTTTACCAAAACCAGAAATCCCAGATAGAAACAGATCCAACGGCTATTCCCTGCAGTGGGAAAGAGCAGAATGCCAGGGCTGTATTTCCTGGGTCTTGTGCCTGACTGGCACAAGCTCTGTTCATAAAACTGTCATGTGAGCAGCCCTTCTGAGTAGGCAGTTGGAAAGAAATGGGTTGGACCCCTGCAGCATCTATAAATAAAACTGAGAGGAAAATCAGATCTTTAAAAGGCTCCTTTATCATTGTCACTGTCTTGGAGCCCTGCATCAGCTCCTAGCTTTTTATTTTGTAATTTTAAGTCATAGTAGGACACTGAAAAATTATGATCCATTATTTCTGTCTAAATAAGTAGCTGTGAATGTAGCCAAAGTGATGGTCAGTACAATCAATTGAACATGGGAAAAGCATAATAGTTTAATGTCAAAAATAAAATATCCAGGTTTACTTGAGCCTACTGTGAAAATGTAGACTCAACAACACCTTGCAAAACCCAAATAACTAGAGCCCCAGAGAGCCAGGATCAAGCTCACGGGATCATACATATTGAATACAGCTTTGAGTTTTTCAGAATGGATTAAACTTTCCCCTTCCAATGTGTCCTTCCCTATTAGAGCAGGTTGGCACAGAGCTCCATCTGAAGGAAATTCCTCGTTACTGGGTTTCTCTGAACAGATCTTCTGCTGTTTGGAACGCTCATATCAGCAGGTGGACACTACTTGTTAGCTGTCAGTCTGAATATTTTCAAGAATGAATGTGAAAGGTCTATTTCAGGGTCCTCTAATTAGGTTTCAGCTGAGAGAGTTCCACTGAATGAAACAGGCAGGGCTGCTTCTGTAGAACTGGAGGCATCACTGGCCTTGCAACAGCCTTCAGCTGCTTCTGCCTTCCTCAGAACCTGCAGAGTAAAATTACACCAGTGAAACCTTAGAAGGAAGGCTTATTGCATAACACCTGACAAGGGGACACAGGACCAGACATCATGCTTTCCACTGCACAAAAAAAAAATCAACAGCTACTAAAGACTGAAGCAAAGCATTGTTGGATTCAGAGCAGCTTGTTGTCACTCTGGATCTAAAAGCTTGAGGCAAATCATCTCCATGTCAAAAAAAAAGAAGTGCCATTAATATAGAGATTTAGTTGTCAGTAATTTCAGCTTGTGCTTTCTGGCTAAACAAAACATTACCCATCTATTCTTTTGAACTTCCTTTGTATCATGTATGGCGTGCTCCCACAAAACCCCACAGGCAAGCCTCCCCACCAGCTCTGTGTTTGGAAGCAGCAGTGATGTTAATTGCCACATGGCATCACATTTATTTTATGGCTTCTAGACACACCATGCGTGCACTGACAATGTGTCAGGATTTCAGATCCCCCAGGAGATGACAAATGTAAGAATGCTATCAGTGGAGTTGTGTTACTGTGGGCTGTCCCTGGCAGCTGGCTCAGCTGCTCCTGAAGCCCACTCCACAAGGCTGTGATCAGATGGTGAGCTGGCACTGCAGTTCTGTCCCAGGTTCACTTAAATGTACAGCTCTTGGTGACAGCAGAAGCTGTGATTTCATGTTTGGCAGGGAAAGAGCATTAATATTGATCTGGTATCCATGCAACTCAAGTACACGGGACTGGTATGAAAGTGAAGGATCTGTTTTTCAGAGATGGCACTAAAATAAAGACAGTGATAATGCTGCAAATAAAATACTTGCAAAATAAGGCTGAGTGTGGCTTTGCTAGAAGAAAAATGTTTCTCTGCTTTTCATACATCTAAATGAGCATCAGTTCTGAATCTCATCCTGCAGGCTTTAGGTTTGACATGGATCTAAAGAGATTGTATATAGCATAAAACATTTTCCATTTTTAAACTCAGGCTTCTCTGCACTGCCATTTCTAAACTGTGGGTTTTTCCCCTTTGTGGTTGAGGCATTGCGTGTATGACTGGAGAGAGCACAGCTCAGCACCTCTCTCCCCACTGGAGCAGCACAGCCCTCAGCTGTGCCCCACAAGCAGCACCTCACAGGGAGCTGAGATGTGAGCTGAGCCCAGGAGGGCGAGCCAATGAAGATGACAAGGGAGAGTGCAGAGAAAAAAAACAAAAAAAAACCCAAAAAAAACCAACATTAGAATCTTCCCTGTACTTTCCTTCATATATTTTTTCATATTCCTTTTTTGGCATTAAAAACATACAAAATCTAGGAGGCAATGGGATGTTTTGCAGAGCAACTTGAAGAGTGCATCAAGCCAGGCAGAGCTACAGTGATGGCAAGAGAAGCACTGGCTCTGCTGAGTCCATGGCAATTTCAGCATGCTCCAAACCACCCCACGCCCTACCAGATTAGGCTGCTTGCTAGGATTTCAGTCGGATTCAATTGACTTACTTGTTTCTTTTGTTGAGATTAGAATACTGCTGGAGGGAAAATAACTCCAGGGGAACACGTGGAAGGAACTCCAACAGCCCGTGCATGGCACTCTGGGAGCTGTGGCAGGTATGGATCACACCTCTGTGCTAGGAAAGGTTCTCATCTCTTCCTGTGCTGGGTTGGCCAGTGTGAGCTGCAAATTGCAAACACTCCTCTTCTCTGTTCTCCACTTTGCCTCCTGGACCTTCATGCATGGATTCATCTCCACTGGCTACAGGAAAAGGGCAAGGAAATGATCAAAACCTTTCTCCCTGTCCAGCCACGCGCTCTGTTCCCAAGCAGGCTGCACAGAAACAGCATCTCTGTCAGGCACCAGTGGCAAGGAAGAGCCAAGCCCTTTGACCTTGAATTCCAGACTTTGCAGCTCCTGCTTTTTAATTTTAGTTCTACTTTCCTTGTAGCTGTGATGTGAAAAGACTGTAAAAATCTGAACTCAAGGATTCTGAGTTAATACCTATTCATAAAGAGAGAATAACTAATATTACTCAATTTGAATTTTCCTTTTCTTTTATTTTTTGTGAAAAATATTGCAAATAATTAAATAATTCTTACCATTTCCAGGTTTTGATTTACTATCAGTAAATTGCTATTTACAGTTTACTAAAGAAGTAGCTACTTGAGGTGACAAAATCGTGTCCATACTTGTTGTTGTTATCCTATTATTTATTTTAGATAAATATGAAGTGTGAGAGATGGTAATGTGTTTTTCCCACTAAATACTTGCAGAATTTTCTTTAATCTTAATACAGTAGTCTTGCTTTGTTCAATTTTTTTCTTGAACTTGGTGAAAATTGCCGTAAATCTAAAACCCAGGAGAAGTCAGGCAAGCTGTCTCAGTGACCTTCAACATTTTTAGAGTTGTCTTTCTTACTGAAATGCAGGAGAAGATAGTGACACTGGAAATGTTAATTTAAGGCTAACAACTTGAAATTATGAATAGGCATGACAGAATATGAAGAAAACTCTTCTGATTTGCTCCAGAGAAATTTTTTTTTTTTGAATACTGTATTCACAGTGGTATTTTTGAGACCTCTACACATAAAAAAGTGAGGCATACTTTGACTCTGAAACCACCATGATTTCCTGTATTTATTTCATAGAATGGCCTTGTGCAGCATGTAAAAAACAGAAAAATTCTCTATTTGCTGTTTTTCAGGTGGCAGATATTTTCTAGTTTTGGAAGAAGTATAATAACAGAGCTATCAGAAATATATATTTTGATTGCTATTTTTAAGTTATTTTTGAGGGATTTTCTTTCAACAAACAGTTACTAGCAAATTTAAATAAGTCAATGATTCTGGCTTTCATTGTTTTTTCCCCTTCCACAGCTATCTTTCGATAATATGAAAAAAGGCAGTACTTCAAAAATGGAGATTAAAAAAAATTAAGTGGATGAAATTTAGAGGTTCATGCTAAAAAAAAAAATTGTATCTCCTCATCTTGCAATACAATAAAACATTTTGATATTCCAGAAGGTTTTTTTGATATTAAATTGTTTAATTTTTATATTCAATTTTTCCTAGTAAGGAAAAAATAATGCACAAATACAGAAAAAAAAATGGGGAAAATGCTTCTAGCAATGACTTAATAGCACTGGAACATCTGATGGTAGTATCCCAAGTTCCCTCCAGATCACTAACTAGGGAAGCAATTGCTCTGAATTCAAATCAATTAATTAATAAATTAGAAAAAAGCTAACTGCAGCCATGGAGTTACTAGGCAGCCTATGGAGGTTACCAGGAGCTTGTCTAATTCTGTCTGTAGTAAAAGATGTAGTAAAAACTTAAAAATAAAAACTATTGTTCCATCTATAGAGTTTACCAACATGTCTACTATAATAGTGGTGTCAGGGCAGGATACTTTTCTTTCATGTGTTCAAACAATCTCTCTTGCCTCTGCCTGATCACTGAATTAGTGATTTGGTCTCCACAATGATGCAGGCAATGGGATTTTGGACTAATGAGTAGAGAAAAGAGGCTTCTGAAAGGAGGAGTTGGCTCATAAAGGAGTATTTATGGCTCATATATATATATATATATATATATGTAATCTCCAAAAACATTTCCTTAAGATACCTGGAATCCATCGGTGCACATACAGCTGTGGAGCTCACCTACTGGAGAGGCATGTTGCCTGCTCTGGCACTAATCTTGCCTAAGTACTAATTCCTCCAGGAATTCTGAGTATGTGCATGTTCAAAGCTATTAGCTAAAGAAATGCTGACTGACAAACAGAAGTATGCAAACACTGAAAGATGTTGCAGGTTTGTCATCCTGATCCAAAAGGAGCTGGAATGGGCTGAAAATTTAGTTCATGTTCCTTCTCTTTTCCTTTTTTAATTTTTTTTAAAATTTTATTTTTAAATTGCATGAATGCAGTTTGGCCATAGTGAAAAATAAAAAGAACTGCTAATTTCCTGACAGTTGAGCTGGTTCACATCTAGATGCATTCCTCCAAATCACTGAATGTAAGTGTGGGTGGGGTGCAGTGGAGATGGATGGTGGGGGTTTGGCATTTCTGTGCAGGGGTGCTCAGGTGGGACGTTAATGGGGCACTGCCTGCTGTGCTCTGGTTCTTTTATGATCTGTGAGCAGCAGCAGTGAGGAATTCTGCTCTAGGATGTAATGAAATGGGAATCACCTGAATAACCTGGAAAACATTCCAGGTTTGACAATCAGGTCTGTGGGATAAAATATTTATTGTATGAGGCAGGAAGGAGAGAGAGAGCCACAGTCTGCAAAAAGTGCATTCAAATTGCAAAGTGAAAATTAACTCCTTATGTCATCCACATTAAATCCAAAATGTTGTGATGGCATTGCTTCACTAAAGCAATTATTGTTATTAGCAAAATAATAAATTCAAAAGCAAATCTATTATTAGTATTATTTATTTGGATACCCACAAAATTAGCTTGGTTTTTGATGGATAGATACTAAAAAGTGTCTCTGCTCAAAAGATCTCACAAGGGAAGAAAGTACTGGGTGAATATTGCTTTGGAGTGCTTGTCTTTGCAACCTTAATGCTTTCTAACATAATAGTTTGTGTATAGTAAAAAGCAAAGCTTGAAAATATGTCTCAGTGACTTCACTGAACGTCCTCAAAATATTATCCTCATTTTATGGTTAATATCCACAGAGACATGGAGAGAGCTGTACAGCCTTATGTCAAAAATGCTCAGTTGCAAGAACCTGAGGTGTGGAATGAAATGGTGAAGCATTCACCAAATTCTAAATGACATCAAAATCCAACGCCCTCAATGTCTCACTACCTGATTCAAAAAATTCACCCAGCCCTAACTTTATGTCTCTGTGGACCTCTGAACCCTGCGAGTGGAACCCTGAAGTCGTGCTGAATCCCTTCAGGATCCATACTCAGCTATAGCATCTGTAAACTAACACGCTTTGGAAAGAAGGGACCAAAAGGAACACTCATCAGGAAGTTAAGCAGGGAGCATGAGAATTTGGAAAAACAAAATGTTAATTATCTCTGATTTCTGTGCAGACTCCCTGATACATTTCCAGAGGTCATAGCAAGGAATTATTTTACAAATATTTGTGCAATAATCTCTTCAGAAAAGTGAGGTTTAATAGAGTCATAAAGAGGTTTGGCTTGGAGCAGACTTTCAAAGAGCATCTAGCCCAAACTTCCTCCTATTGGCAGGGACACCTTTCATTAGACTGAGCTGATGAAAGCTCCATCCAACCTGACCTTAAACACTTCCAGGGATGGGTCATCCACAATTTCTCTGGCCAACCTGTTCCAGAGTTTGTGCACCCTCACCTCGAAAAAAGTCTTCCTTGGCCAGTCCAAATCTATCCCCTCCTGTTTAAAAGCATTCCCCTGTGTCCTGTCACTGCCTGTTTGCAGGCTCTGGTAAAAACTCTCTCCGTGTTTCTTATCATTCTCCTTTAAGTATAGCAAATCTATACCAAAACAAGGTTCCCCCACCCATCTCTTTTCAGGCTGAATAACCCCAACTCAGTTTTAATTTGTGAGAGAGGTGCTCCAGTCTCTGACCATTTTTGTGGCACTCCTCTGGACCTGCTCCAACAGGTCCATGGCTTATGCTGGGAACCCCCAACTCTGTCAAGGTCCCTCTTGATGTCAACCTTTCCTCAAATGTGCCAATCACACTACTCACTTGTTGTTTCTGGGACAATTTCTCAATTACTCTTTCAGGAAGGAAAAAATATAAGAAAATCTTACTGTAAAATGGCCATCCGAGAGGCATAATCTATTGCTGAGCTTCTGGGGTATTTGCATTCTCTTTAGTGATTCCATGTACATTTAGTATTTACATTAAAAAGCTTATTGTACATTAACTGTGTTAGCATCAAAGACTACAGCCCATGAAATTCTGAGAAATGGCACTTATGCCCTGGCAATTTATTCCTAAGTATTTTTCCATTGCCTGTAGGAGAGAAAGTCCACGTGAGAATAATTCACTGCCAGCATGCTTTGTAGTTTTTCAAGCAAAGTAAATAGTGTGGGAGGTGAGAAGAATTAAAATTTCAAGGTCTGGCTATTTGAAAAGGTGGACTACAGTAGCAGTGTACCTCAGCTTTTCAGTAAGCCCTTACCAGCTTTTCCATTTTTGACAAACCACCCGGGCAGGGTACTCCCTTGGGCTCCCTCTGTGCAGCCAAAGGTTCTCACCAAAAGCTGATCAGGATGTGCAGGCTGGTAAGGCGTTTTTGAGAGTCTACCAAATGATTGCTAGACTGAGAGCAGGGCTCAAAAGAGCTCAGTATTTTCTGTTGCAAGGAAATACATACAGATGTTGCACACACAGCAGCTGCAGACTGCCCAGCCTGACTGAAAGTGAATATCGTGTCCTATATTAACAACCTATCAAAGGCCTTAGATATCTGAAGACAAATTTGAGACCGCAGAAAATAAATTATTTTGCAGCCCAGGACAGTGTTCCATAAAAGTAATAACTTGAATTATTTTTAGTCCTGACTGTTTGTCAGTCATTTTTCCTCATATTTTCTGGGTTTTTCCTACATACTGTAGATCAAACTAGGAAAAGGATTAATTAATTTTTAAATTACATTTGGAATATGTTAATAAAATGCATGTAATACTCTTACAGATGAACTGCAAATTACTTCAAAAGTTTAAAACCATAGCATTTTCTTAAGAATTTTATATATAATACCAGGTTTATGATGCCATTTATAGGAAAAATGTTACATTATAGTAAATCCAATGGCTTCATCATGAAACTTTTTGTTGAAACAAATGCACATGCTTCAGCCTTAGGAATAGTGTTTTATTAGTAACTCAACATTATTTCTCTTGCTGAAGGTCAGCTGCCTGCTCCCCTGGCACTTACACCATGCAATAGCAAATGCACCTTGCTTCTTGTTGGCCTCAGACATCAGTGATCCCCTCTATGACAAGACATGCTCAAAGAGGACACAGCAGTAATTATACCTTTGTAAAAGTGTGTGTGTTTTTCCACATTGTGGGTTTGGATTTTGAAGTTACCATTGATCCATTTTCTTGCATAATCAAACCAGTTCTTTACAGCTTGTCTCTGTCCAGTGCCCAGACTTGGCAGAGTTTGTGTACATGTGTGTGAGAAGGTAACAAGACAGCATGCAACTCCTTCCAGTTCATTCCCCAAAACAAGACTGCCTTATTGGAAGCTCTCCATCCCAAGAGAAATTTCTCCATCTCTCTCACCCTTCTCCCTTCCACTCAACACTGCCTCAGCAGAACCCCGTGCTGCTATGCAGAATGTGGCCCAAAAGATTCAGTTTTGGACCAGATGAATGAAGGAGACTCTTCCTCTTTGCTGCATCCACTCTGACAGAGAAACCAGGGTTTTTTCATTCCCTCAGTTTGCCCCAGGGCTTCCTCTCCTCTTGACTCATGATAAGGCTACAGCCATTTCCTGAGCCTGGAAAGCAGGAAGGGGTGAGGTGAGACCATCACCCACCACTGAGTTAAACAACAGAATTCAGAGACACATTTAACCAGCTTAATGCAACTTTAAAAGGCCTGCTTCTGTTTTATATTAATCTCAGTCTTGAAGGCTCTTTCAGTCAGGCAGATATCACTGAGCTTCATAACCTTGTTCTTACTGATGGATTATTTCACACAGATTCCAAAAAGGGACATAACTTCAATTAACTTCCTATCTGTTTGCAATAACGTGGAAGTAGATAAAACCAAATTATTCTTTTTATTTTCCACTAATCATATCCATTATTACTGCAGAGACATCTTCTGTGTGTCAGTACTGTGAGTCACACTGAAAAAACTAAATGCACCTATCTGAATTTTCTCAATTAAGTTTATTAAGCAGAAAAAATAGTTTCAAGATTGTGTTAAGAGGTAAAAGTAGAAACAGAGACACTTTCCAAATATTATCTAAATGAATCCAGGATAGTACAAAAATAATTTTCTAGTCAAAATGAATTTTCATTAGACACAGAAATCACAAAACAATCACCTGTTAATGGCAGAAGACAATTATAATCAGTAGCAGCATGACAACTCAGTTTAGCAAGTATGTGAAGTTCTTGGTGAGAAATAATTAGAATCTCTGCTTCTGGCTTAAACACTTTCCTACATTCATTTCCACCCATTTCCTCCTGATGGATGGAGACACACCGTGTCTGGCACAAGAGTAATGTAATGTATTCCGTTCAAGGCTGCTGATTACATGCACATGTGCACAGGGACAAACAATTAGTGTAATGATGCAGCAATTGCAAAGCTTATCACAACATTGTGTAAGATCTCATGCACCAGGAATTACCCTGACCACCTCTTCATGCTTTCCATTCTACATTACTGCCAAACACAAATTTGTACATCGAGTCTGAAAGGCTGCAAACGGATTGATCCATACAAAGCCTGCGCTGAGGAAACGCTGCCTCCCAGCAAATCTGCAAAATAAATTAAAAGCGATTAGGACGAAGGGATGGAAATACAGAGTTAAGAGTTGGTGCTCTGCTCGGTATTGATTGAAGCAAGACGTTTCCAATGTAACCCCACTGCAGGAGGGCTGATGGTGTGTTTGTTCCCTCCACACCACCGGGCGCTGCTGCCTGCCCAGAAAGCCCCTCCTTGGCCAGAGCCAGCTCCATCCATGCCCAGAGAGCCAGCCTGCTGCTGGCACAGGTGCCTCCAGTCAGAGGCACTCACCAGCTGCACTTACCCATTGACACAGGCTGCTCATGGGACTGATGGCATAGGGATAAAATGTTTCTGAAATCACGGAATATTCAGGGGAGTTAGAAAGGAAGGATAGGCCTGGTGGGCCCTGGAAAAATGTTAAGGTAGGCCCTGGGAAAATGTTAGACAGTACCTGTATAATCATTTAGTGACTATGATAAATTATATAATTGTTAGAGGCGATGATTGTTCGGTAATTGGATATAATTGTTGTTTAATAGTAACAAGAATCATGAGAAACTATGTTGGAGGGTTTGATGGAAATTACAAAATCCATGCTTGGATGAAATCAATAGAACAATATAAGTTTAATAATTAATATGCATTTATATAACAATAAGGGTATAAAAACACATTCATCCTGAACCCATGTCGGAGTCAGATTTGGGTTTGTACCCCTGACACCCAGAGCTCTTCAATAAAAGCACCTCCATATAATCATTCCATGATTATGTGTTCCTGAAAGCCAACACTACTACCACGTCTCTGAAAGTGCCATTTATACCCCAAAATCCTCCAGCCAAGGTAAGAGAGGAGCAGCGCTCTGTGTGCGCTCCTTTCTGTCTCAGGAGTAATGTGCAGAGGAATGCGAAGCAAGAGAGTGAGCAATGCAAGCTGATTCCTTCCCTCTCCCTTTGTCTCAGGATCGTGAGCTGACAAAGCCAGAGAAGTGGGGTAAATCTCCTTTAGGGGCAGGCAGAGCACGGGGCACGCAGCGCGGCAGCAGAGCTGTGTGTCCGCACGGCTGCCGGCCTCCCTGCAGGGACGAGGCACAGCTCAGTGCAAAAGGGTGGCAGCGACCTTAAAGATCACCCAGCTCCAACCCCCCTGCCCTGGACAGGGACACCTGGCACTGGATGAGGTCACTCTGAGCTCCAGGCATCTGCTTGATGTGCCCACAATGGGAAAGGACACATGCAAGTAAGGTCACAGCAGCTCCCCACGTATTCCAGACATGGACTTCTCCTTTTTTTCTTCTATAAAATCTCCCATTAAGCACTTCTCCCATTCCTTCCCAAGCCTTTTTTTACCTTTTGCTGAACTTTGTTTCTCATGCAGAGCCCAGCAGTGGAAAATGAGCCCCTGCTTTAAGGGGCACAAGTCCCAGGGTGATGCAGCTGAGGCAGCAGGGCTGCCCTGGGCAGGAGGACACCTGCCCCGAGATGGCTGCAGCCAGCTCAGAGGCCGAGGCAAACCCCACCCAAACTGGAGGAGCAAATCTGAGCAGCATGTGGTGCTCCTACACAGGCACATTTAGGAAACAACTGAAGGGAAGAGGCTGGAGGGGGACAGGTGGAGCCAGAAGGGACAGGAAGTCCCCTAAGGGACCCCAGCTGTGGACAGCAGTGCTGACTTTAACTGGGATTGAGGTAATTTTCTCATAATAGACTGAATGGGGCTGTGTCCTGGGCTTGTGCTTAAAAACTGTGGTGTTATCACAGGGGTGAGCTGAGTAGGACTTGGATAGAGCCAGGCCTTGGTCAAGCAGGCTGGGGGGGCACAAGGAACTGGGAGAGGCCCCAGCCAGGAGAGCTGGCCCCAGCCAGGAGAGCTGGCCCCAGCCAGGAGAGCTGGCCCCAGCTGCTCACATGGATATCCCAGAGCATATGGAATCATGCTCAGCATGCAGAGCTGGGGGAAGGAGGAGGAAAGGGGGTATCTTTGGACTTAATGGCATTTTTCTTCCCAAGTCACCATCACGTTTGATGGAGCCCTGCTGTCCTGGAGGCGGCTGAACGCCTGCTTGCCCATGGGAAGTTGTGCATGAATTCCTTGTTTGCTTTGCTTGGGAGCAGGGTTTTTGCTTTATCTGTTAATCTGTCTGTATCTCAATCCATGAGTTTTTTCACTTTTACCCTTCATGTTCTTGCTTGCACTCCAGCATGGAGTGAGTGAGCAGCCATGTGGGGTGAGCTGCCAGCTGGGGTTAAACCAGGGCAGGGACACTGAGGATCTGTGTGGGAGGGAGATAAGTGAGAAGGAAAGAGTGGAAAAAGCATCACACACACAACAACCTCAGCCTGTCCGCTGTCTGTTTTCTCAGTGGGAATGAGAATGTGGTTTTGAGGATTGGCGTAGAGTGAATTGATGTGTAATTGTGAACTTCTTTCCTCATTATTCAAATTAGTGATCAGAAGTTTTGTTTGGACTGGCTATAAACTGTGCTTCCTGGGCTTGAAACTTTTTGTCCATGATAGCACATAAGTAAGTTTTTTTTGGACTATAAAGTGTATTATTGTGTTCCCTGGCTGTATTAAATGGTGCACTTCATCTTTCTTCCTTTTGTTCTCCTCCCTCTCTTATGGTTCTTTCCACAAGTCCTCTGGACATGAATAATAAACCACCTCAGTTGCTTCTGGATCCAAAGTTTTTTTGCAGTGGAAGGACTGCAGGCAGTGACTCCTGGCCTGTAATTATGTGAAAATATCAGATGTTGCTTTTTTAGGGGGATGTTATTGAGAAATACCAGTTGCAGTTTCCTTTTCTTACTGAGTAAGCAAACATAAGAGAGAAAAGCATGATCTTTGCTGTCAAATACAAAGGTTCTGTGCCACCCCTGCCCTGTTCCAAGCTCTCACTGCCTTGTGGAGTAGAGCTGACCCAGGTAGGATCAGAGTATGCACTGTGTGCAGAACCAGCCCACCCACTGCAGGTCCCTCTGTGTGTGTCAGAGAGCTCAGCTCCTGAACCAGCTCCCTGCAGAACGCAGCTCTGCTCTGCGGGAGGAAGGCTGGTCCACAGCTGCTGTCACCCCGTGCAGCAGAAAGAAAGGTCTAGTTCAGGAAATCTGATGTTTTTCTTGATATTTTCTTGCTGAAAGCATTGCTCAGCATATACAGCTCTCCTGTAGCCCTGCCTAGAAAAGCAGACAATGCTGGTCACAGGGAGGTTATGATTTTAGATTCTCAACCATCATTCACAGTTCAGGTATTAGTTTTTAAAAACTATTGTATCAGACTCAGGCTATCATTCAGGTAGAAAGTTCTTTTCTCCCCAGGTTATATTTAGGCCAATTGACAGTGATGGGTAAACAGTTAGAATAAGTTCTTCAGCATTCTGCCAGAGCAGAGATGGGACAACAGATGCTTTCAGACAGGCAGGGGAGGACAAGGTAAGAACAAGACATGCCTGGGCAGAATGACACAACAGCTGTCTTTGTCAAATGTTTTGCATGCATATTTGGAAATGTAAATTTTAAAAGAATATATTGCACACAGATCCTTGAGGATATTTACTATAAATCCCTTCTGAGTCTGAGAAACTGAAATAGGGGGGAAACACAACCAGCATGGATATTCAGGTATTAGCTGGCATGAAGTGTCAGCTTGGGGGAGCAAAGGAGAGGCAACAAATAAATGACTGCCAGAGCAAAAGGGTCCAGGCATGGTAACAGAACACCAAAAACACAAATGGGAAACAGGTGATGTGCCTTTGAATGGGAAATCAAATGGGAGATTGACATGGTATTAACATTTATTGTTATCTGGGGACGGTACAACAGAACAGCAGTGTGTTCTGCAGGAGGACAAGAACAGAACAATAGGTCTTGCTTCACCTCACTCCATTTTTAGGTTACTTTTCTCTCAGCATTGTGATATAGACAGATGGTGCTGTTTGAGGAGCACTTGTGTGGTCGAGTGCTTTGCAGCACATTCTTATATTAAAGCACCAGCTGAATTTTCTTTCTGAAAGCTCACTCAAAACTTCACTACTGCTGAAGTGACCACAGGAGTCACAGGTCTGAAAAGAACTGTGCTCTGCACTGCACTGACATTATCTTCCATCTAGCTCCTACCTGCTCAGTAAGTTCAAGAGAAAAAAACAACTAATAATTGAAAGGGCATATCATGTGGTAATGCCTAAATTGCTCCTAGTGCTATTTATAAATAATTCACAATAAAATGAAAGCCACAGCAAACACAGCTGTCGTTTATTTGCTGTCACCTACCTGCTGGTGAATCTAGCATCGAGCTGTGGCAGTTGCTTCTCAGCTTAGAACTAAAAAAAAACTATTACTGTTGTTTATTTTTGTCCCTACTAAACCCTCACCTGGATACCTGAAATTTGCAAAGCCTGTTTCTTGACATGTTTTTGTTAAGTGTCACACCAGAATTTTCTTCACTGCCAGTCAGGACACTCATCTGCAGTGTGACTCAAGCCCTCCTGGCGTTGCACATCTTTCAGAGGCAGCCTGAAGTAGGCTACCACGAGTGGAGTGTGCACACTTACTTTGGTAGAAAATGTTAGGGATGAAAATTCTTTACATTCAACATGACTAGAATATTCTTGTCTTTATATATCCTTGTATTTGACATCCTCTGAAAGACAAACTTATGAAGATTACATATTTGACCTTGTTCTGTGCCTGTCCCAGCACAGATTTCTTGCCACCACTAATTAAACACAATTCTCCCACCGGTACCCCACCCATTTGTTCTTGAAATACTCCTGATAATATGATTTTTTTTCCTCAGATTTCTGATCTGTTTGGATTTGTAGGTAAATATCCAGGTGGCTTTATTCCCTGCCTCCCTAAACTCCTTTTCTAACTGTGTACCCTGGCTGTTTGATCTCCTTGTGAACCCACCTTAGGATGTGTGATGACTTCCTTGGCTCTGGAGTTAGTCACTATAAAGAGAACATTATCTGCTCCTATGGGACTTCCTAACCATATGAGCAGATGAAAAAAAAAAAAAAAATCAGCTTACCAACACAAAATAAAATGTTGTGAAAAAGTATCATGTCCAAAACAGGAATAAGTAAGGGATAAAGGAGCTGCCAATGCAACCTTGACATCTGTTGTAAGGGCATAGGAAGTTGTAATGGCCAGGTCTGCCACGCTGGTTGTCAAGGATGTCACTTGTCTGTACATCAAATCCTCACTCCACTGCTAAAGCCTAAACCACATCTAATCTGTAAGCCTTTCCTGCTGCCTCCCTAGTTCTTCCTCCTGCAACTTCCTTTCCCTCAGACACCAGGATTGGATCAATTATTTACATTGGCTACCTGATTTAATTGGCTGCATACCCAGAATTTCAAAGGACAGGTGCCATGAAAGTGTGCTTTCCCCAGGTTCAGCTGCTGGGGAAGGAAAATGGGAGCAGGAAGGCTCTGCCATGCAGTGGGGAGAGCTGCTCTGGAAACAGTCATGGAATGGGCTTTAAGATGAACAAATGTTAGTATTAAAAATAAAATATTCCAAGGATCAGCTTTAAAGAGCTGTGGAAGGAATTTGTTTTTCCCTTGGTTTTGTCCAAGGAATTACGAGACTGGGGGAGGTGAGCTGCAATAAATCACACAAAGTGGTTTCTATCTGAATGGGAGTGAGCTGTGCCAGCTGGTGGCAAGAGTTCACTTTTTACTCTGCTTATGGAACATATCTTGCTAATAGACCAAAGAGAATAAACAGACTCTTTATATAAATAGGAAGTGTTTGGAAGGGCTGGGAAGGAGGAGTGCCAGGCAAAAGGGGAGAAGTGAATTGAAGCCTTACATGCTTTTGAAGGTTTCTCTATTTATAACCACATCCAATTTAACTGAAATACTTGGCAAAAATGCATGTAATTTTTAAAGAAAAGCTGCATGTTTGTAAGAAGTGTTTTCCCTGAGAAATTCTAGGCATATTTCTCTTAAAACACAAAAACTCGCATTACTGTGCTGGCAGACCATGCCAGCATTATGAAATCCAAGCTCACTTTGAACAGTCAAATATAGGTTTCAGAATGCACAGTGGGGCTTCCTGGTTTAGATCTATAGCTCCAAACTATGGAGTAACTTGTAATTATTTGACATATCTCTGGGAGATCTCTTCTTCCCCAGCATCAGAGAAAGGGGAGTGTTTTCTTCATGTGTCAGAGTCCTGACTCCAGGATTTTTAGTTCTCTCTCTCCTGTGAGCAATAACTGTCTCAACAATCACTGATTTCCCCCAACATCTCACATTATTACATTCAAATCCAGTAAAAGTCCCTTCCAACTGTGCGTGTTTAAAAGAGGAAAAAGCAGGATGTTTGAAGGGAGAGAACTAAATGTGTTAAATCACTTATATTGCCAAAAGAGTAGCCAAGAAAAATTATCATTTTTCTTTTATACTGACATTAGATACCTTTCCAGTTTTCAGGATACTTTTTTTCAATATGAAGTGATAATATTTTACTACAGCCATTACTATTTATTAAGTTAGTACATTGGAAATATTATGAATTACTGGATTTTGAACCGCTGCCACACAACTTACTGCTTGGCATTGGAAATGCACGTTTTATTTCAAAGGAAATTTCAAAGAGAATATTCCCTTCCATAGGAATTGGGAAGGAGAGGACTTTGGAGGGTTCCCTAAAGATCAGGGGTGGGGGAGGACCCTGTAAAATGGGATTTTCCTCGTCACCATGGATGGCACTGGGACTGCTGCACCACGTTTATCAGGCTCGCTGCCTGGGGAGCAGGAAGGGAGAGGGGATCAAATGATGGAGCTGCAGGGATTGCAAGCAGGGCAGCACAAAACATTCATATAACTCTTCCAGAAGTAGTCAAATGGATGTTTTACCACACCTCTGTGTGCAGCACCATGATGCTCAGACACAGCAAGAGGAATGAAGAGGGCTAGAGCAAAAAGAAGGCAGTTTCAGTTCCCATGAAGTGCCGGGTGGTAACTTCATGAGAGAAGCTGGTGGTCTTAACATTCTGTTTTAAAAACAGAACTCAGTGCTGATGTGTCTGGGATTTTTTTGGGAAATGTCCCTCACTTTGCAGACTTTGAACACATCACAGAGTTTTCCTGTACTGAAAAAATCCATGCTGTTTGTGCTCTTGCTCATCCCTGTGGTTGTAAAGTGAAGATTCATGCTGGGCTACCATTTTTTGAACCCAAGCTTTGTTAGTGCCCTCATCATATAAACAAAATATCAAAATGCTTATGGTACACACGTCACAGAGCAGCATCATTAATGCAGCACCACAAGCCCTTTGCACTGTGTGATTCACTCTGGGAATTGTGATGACCTGAACTGTCAGGTGTGAACCCCTCCCACATTGTTAGGAGTGGAAGATTGCATAATTGAAGAGCAATTATTCCCTGGTATGCAATAAAACACCAACTCAAATATTCAGAAGTTTCTCTTTGCCTTTGAAACTGATGTGTTGTTTCGAATCAAGGAATTTGTGTTCCTAAATAATCTTGGATTTTGTGAGAATCTATGCATGGGAATAACATACTATTTTAGCTACAAAAATTTCTAACATAGTCTCTTCCTAAAAAAAAAAATAAATTAACTTACATTTCGGTAATTGTCAATCATAATAATACCAGCAATGTTCCTTCTACAGTTCTGAAAATGATTTGCAGTGTTCAGCTCCTGTTTCTACTTTTCTAGCATTCTTCTGATGGAAATGAACATCCTGGTGCTTCATTTTCATGACAAAGACCGTAACAGAAAATGAAGCAGACCAAGTCTCCTCCTGACATTGACTGAGGTAAGTAAGGAGATCAGGATGGAAATAAGAGATTCCTCTCTCACATTTTAGCACTGTTATCAACAGGAATCCACAGATATCAGTTGCAGAGGGGATATTGATACGCAACATGTTCAGCATTGCAAGCATTGCATGAATTACATTCCAAGGGTTTTTCACATCCTGCAGTACTGACATGTATTTCAAGCAGCATCAAGAATTCTTCTGCAGAGAACAATGAAATATGATTGCATTTGTCATAACTGCAACATATCTTACCACCACAAATTAACAGGAAAGGTTCCTCGTGCTTTTTCCTTCTGTTGAATTATGTGAAACCGCCATTTTTACAACAAAAATTAATGTCACAATCCTGTGTGCAAACCAGTTGTAACAAGTTCAAGTTCAGCAAATTCATTTTCAAGGTTGTGCTGCTGCTTTTACAAGCACAGTGACTTCTATGAGGGCAGAGAGAAAGAATAGGAGCTTTTCTGCTTTGCATTAATTATTTTTACTCAACAGGTTTAGGAAAGAAGCACAAGTTTCAGTACCAAGTTGAGCTTAAATGTTGATGACCCTGTTTTTCTCTTTACCATTCTCATTGGTTTGTGTTCAGTTCATAGTATGTGCTGCAAAGATTGTGGAGTTTTCTTCATTCTACAAAGAAGGATTTTGAGTCTATGACTGCATTTATTTTTTGTCACTAAACCCTTATGTACATGTAGAAACTGAAACACATTTCCAAATAGGAAAATAGCTAGATACTGATCAGGTATATAATATATTAATGTCCATTAGAGATCATTTAAGGAGTCTCTGAGAAGTAACAGGATTCTTTCTGTTCAGATTCTTTTTGGATATTCTTTCTCTTTACATTTTCCCATAATTTTGCCATGTCCCACATTGGTAATTTGTAGACAGGAAAAATATTGTCCAAGGCGGACACTAATTAGTGACAGACATTTTGAATCATATGTGAAGAAACCAAGTTTCTGTTTGAGCAGGGAGGACTGAGCAAGTGAAGCAGAAGTGTTGCTGCCAAAGCGGATATCAGCAGCTGTCAGGCAGGAAAGAAAAACCTCGTAGCTGAGGCAACAGAGCAAATGGATGATCGCCCAGAAACAACAGAAGGATCTGGCAGAGGAGCAAATGCTGCAAACATCTGCCTGGTATCTGTGATACATCAGGCTCTGCAGTGTTTCTATCAGTTCCTTTTATCTCCTGAGCACTGATCTTGTGCTCTGTCTCTCTGTGCCCGCAAGGATCCTTCGTCCCTCCCATGCTTTCATGTTTTGTGTGCTGCAGCCGAATTCTCTTCACTTTGCTTCGCTCAGAAGGCACCACAAAGGCTTGTTCCTGCGTCCCAATGACTGGAAAATAGTTGGGGAACAGGAGTCCCTCTGTGTGAGGCAGGAGGCAGATTCGTGTCCCAAGAGGAGCCGGGTGTCCTTGTCTCTTGCTGCAGCATGTTTGTGTTGGTAGTGCTCATCCTCCCAAGACCCCAGACTGTCAAGTGAGTCTGAAAGTCACACAGCATTTGACCTCCAGGTGAGCCAGTGACACTGAGAAAAACTGCATCTGTGGAGCAGAAACTTACAAAAGGAGGAAAATTCACATTCATCATAATGCCTGCCTTTCAGGAGAAATCAACCTGCAATTCCCAGCCTTCCCTGAGTCATACTCTCTCACTACACTGGAAAATTGCTAAAGCAATGCTCCAAATGTCTCTTTCATGCAGTTTACATAAGCTGAACACAAGTCTTTTGATATTTCTAAACATGAACACACAAGGTCAATCCACCTTCTTCAGCTGGCATTAGGATAAAGCCACTTCCAGAAGTGCTGCAATAAACTGGCAGGTATTAGCAGTGCTCCAATTTGCTTTCTTGCTTTTTTTTTTGTCTCCTGAAAGAAGTGTCAAGCAGGGGCTCCTGTTGATGGAACAAATAGGTCTTCAGAGTCTAGGTAAAATGAGAAATTCTTTCAGAGGGATTTTCCATTCATACAAATTATTAGAAATTTTTAAGCTTCATAAAGTAAGTATTCAGTGTGTTCTACCAAATCTGGATTTTATCTTAGCCTCATATTACAATTTCTCATTCAGTGATTCATGCATCTCTCTTCTGCATCCTCACATACTGAACTCAGTCGACGGAGTTAAGAGACTGCTAAACTTTAAAATTCAGTATTAGCACAACAAAAAAACCATGTATTTACCTAACTCAGGCGTAGGCTTTCTTTTTGATGTGTACAGCACTGTCCTTTCTGCTAAGAAACCAGGTTCCTTGTAATCAACCAGATCAGTACCTGTTTAGTGCACATAATGGTGTTCCTCTTGAGCACTGGTTTTATGTACAAAATAAGATTTGTGGGAGGAAAGCTGCTGCAAATCTGCTCCTTGTCCTCACAGAGAACAATGATATGACCAGAGCATGTTTTCAGATTCAAGATCTGAGAATCACTTCTAGGAGCCATAAAGCAAAAGTAGCATTAGTACTGCACCTATAATTCACATCAGAGGACCAACATGTAACATCTGCTGCCCAAAATGGGTCCATAATTCTTGAGCATCTTGTGTAGAATATAAGCAGTCAGGCTGAGGGAGCCAAGATCAAAAGGGTGGAGTACACTGCAGACTAACAGTGGAACAATGTACTCTGTGAAATCTTTCCAGAATGAAACAGCAGGCACTTGTACTTGAAGTGTTGAGATGCAAGGAGGAAGGGATGAAATTTTTTTGAATGCAGCTGGTCCTAGGAGCTGGAACTGCCGAATTTCGGGGGGGGGGGGGGGGGGGGATATTTAATGTTACCTTCCATGAAAGGAAAAAAAAAACAGTAAATATTTTGGGTATGAACAAGAAGATGTGTTCCTGTACAACATGTATCCCCCACCAAGGTGTGTGAAATTCTTATAGAGGTAAAGCCTGTATTAATGTGCCCTTGGATGGAATCAGGCTTGTACTGAAATATTTATCTTCTTCTTCTTTGGATAAATACCCTGTCACTCATGAGAGACTCAGGCATCAAACTGGATCTTTTGGTCTCATCTTCCTCTAGCAGCCTGTGAGTTCCATCCCATTGGCTGGTGTGTATTTTTTGTAAATCTAACAAAAACCCAGCTGGAAAAGCTTGGAAAAGATCAGTGTTTGCAGTGTCCTTGCTGGCCAGGACCAAGAAGCAAGATTCAGCTCTCACATAAGGTGTCTGTTCAGTGAAACTTGAAACTTTTATTTATTTTACTTCCAGAAAATTGATCCAACTTTTCTTTTTTTTTTTTTTCTTCTTTTATTTTTCTTTTTTTTTTTTTTTTTTAATCTCAGACTGATTTGCACAAGTGGGGATGTCTGTGAGTTGAATAACCTTGGTGTTAAGTACTCTTCAATACCAGAGATTTTCATAATCAACATAGCAGAAAAAAAATACTTCACATAAACTCTTGTGGAATCCTGGAACATGCAAGGACATTTTTGGGGTATTTTTGCTTCCTTCCACTCATAGTCTGGAACTTCTAACAGTATGTGGAAGAATATAATGAAGAGACTTAACTCCCTAGTCAGGCTCTTATGTGTTTGAGCACTTAATGATGCCACTGAGGAAGCCTCATTTGCTCAAGTTCCTTGTCCTCATTTCAATTCACACACTGAATGAGGTATAATTTTTACATATAAACATGCATTTTTTATCTTTCTCAGTCTTCTGCTCATTTGGGACCGTTGAGATTATCAAATTCTGAAGAATCCACCAGACTAGCAAGAAGATTGGTTCTGATTGACAGTTTGCATTTACTGCTATGGTTTTAAATATTGAATAAGCAAAGTTTGTGCAGCTTGATTGCTGTTGCAAAATAAACTAAAACAATTTGTAGAAACACTTTATTTCAGTGTCAGCTTCATGGTGTCCCACGCCTGCAAGTCAGGCAGAAGAGCAGGCGTAGCTGGGCAGGGCAGGGTGGCAGAGAAGCCCTGCTGGCTGGAAGAGGCAGAGTCACAGTACATTCTGCTCCTGGAGCTTGCTTCCTGCCATTTCCCTGCCTTGATCCAGGTTAAAGGATAAAGAGAAGATGGAAATAAATCATCACCCTCACCAGTGCTTCCCCACGCCTTCCACTGGATGAGGGTGCTCAGAAGCCTGGACAGGATGCTTCTCCAGAAGATGGGCAATTTTTTCCCGTTCAAATTTAATTTCCCTCCTTACATCCTTTCCCCCTCACAAGCAGCAGGATCTTCCTATGAATCAGGGGAATGCTGGCTTCACTAGTGATCCACAGCCCCACGAGGTGGCTGCTTGACCTGCGGCTCACAGGGACTGTTTCCTACTCCAGAGCAGAGGGAAAAGAGGTCAAATAACGGCTGATAGTGGATGGCTAGAGAAGGCATTAAATAATAAAAGCATGGTTGTGGCAACCCTTTCTCCACCAGACTCCTTGTTTTCAGCAATCTGTTGTTCAGTGGGCAGCCTGGACTTCTCATTGGACTAAGATGGCATATTTCCTTCAAAAATCAGTGAAAATGTGTGCTTACACAAACCACGCCCAATACAGTCACTGTTTCAAAGAAATATACATTTACACTCATCAGTACTCCCAACAGCCATAAATTATACGAAAAGCTTGCAGATTTCTAAGTGGTTTTAGGCAGCCTCTGTGCTTGTGTGGAGTAGGTGGGTGGAATCAAGGTGGAAAATCAAGATACACCAAATTGCAATGTACAGTTTCAAGCTGTAGAAACCCTCCTGTGTAAAATAATATGAGGAAAGGGAAAATACATAGTCTGATATCATAAATCTGAACAGGGCCAGCAGTGGAGAGGGGAATAAAGCAAATCACTTTCCTGAAAAATGAACTCAAATCTGCCCTTTTGATTTCTTTTCTTCTTATTACAATAATCTGATTATAGTAGTGGATATCTTACACAATTCTTCACAGGACTGTAAACCAACTAAATATAGATGTAGGAACTGAGTCTTCTCTGCTTGGCCATCACTAAAACTTTGTGATTGATTTGGCAAAAAAACTCAGTTACATTCTAGCTGCCACTGCAGAAGCACTCAAATTAGGGGCAGGACGTAAGGGAGAGTTCTGCCCTTCATGTCCAGAAAAAGCCCCCTCTGCTGCCTGACAAATCAAGGGGCTGGCATGCCAGGGGGAATGTGGGCTTCTGCTGCTCTGGGAGACTGGAATGCAGCAAGGTAGAAGCCTGGGCCCTGGCTGAGCTCCTGCTGCCACTAGCAGTGACAGCTTCAAGGCTGTAGAGATCAAAACCAGGGCACAGGCACCACTGAACTGCAGTGATCCTTCTGGATAAAGGAAAATCTTCTCATTATCATTAAAATAAGGAGACCTCAGAATGTTCATGTTAGTCCAATTCATACCACAGCCACTTAAGCATAAACACTTTGAAATCACTGCAAATTGGTATGAAATTCACACGAGCTGGAATATTAGTTGTGGTTTTTTCTCTTTGTTCAACAGAATGAAGATCAAATTAGCTGAAACCTTTCTGGGGGGAATCCTGTGAATATGTACTGTATTTCTTCCTTGTTACATTCCAGGAAAATATCTTAATTTCAACAGTTTGCAGATTTAAATGTTTTATTTCTCACTTGACCCAAACCAACAGAATTAAACACATCTAGTTTATAAGATGCATTATGAAGCCACTGGGCTTCTCTCTCAGAAGGCAGAAAGTGTATGGGGACACTCCCATTTTCCACTTTCTTAAGGCTTTCAGGTGGCGCTGTGAATAGTTTGAGGAAGGTGATTTTCCCCTTCTGCTCTGCCCTTGTGAGACCCCACCTGGAGGGCTGCACCCAGCCCTGGGGCCCCCGATGCAAAGAGAGGTGTGTGCCTTTTGGAATGAGTCCTGGGAGCCACGAGGATGAGCAGAGCAGCAGAGCAGCCGCCCTGTAAGGACAGGCTGAGAGAGAGGGGTCTGTTTGGCCTGCAGAAGGCTCTGGAGACACCTCAGAGCAGCATTCCAGTGCTGAAAGGAGCCTTACAGGAAAGCTGAGTGGGACTCGTGACAGGGACATGCAGTGGTGAGATAAGAGGGAATTGATTTAAACCGAAGGAAAAAAAAAAAAAACGTTATGTTTAGACCAGATGTCAGTAAGAAATTCTTTACTGGGGGGATGCTGAACTGCTGGCACAGGTTGCCCAGAGCAGCTGGGGGTGCCCCATCCCTGGACATGTCCAAAGCCAGGCTGGCTGCAGCTCTGAGCAGCCTGGTCTAGGGGGAGGCGTCCCTAACAGGTAAAAGGCAGGGGCTGTTGGAACTGGATGATCTTTCAGGTCCTTTCCAAACCAAACTGTTTCATAATTTTAAGAGTTATGAGTTAATTTGGCAGAGTGTCCACGGGTTTTCTGTGCTTTTGAAGTGTCTCATAATGATGTTTCTCACTGCTTTCTGTGTCTTAAATTTCAATAAGTAATAATTATATACAAAGGTTTGAGAGGACTTAGTAGGTTTTTGTGTTTTATTCAGTCACTAAAATTTTGGGTTTTTCCTTTTTCTTTTACCTCTGGGAGTGCCTGACATGTTTGAGCTCTGTTCCCTGTAGTGGTTCTGTGACTGCCTCCTGTCTAGACAAAAATATCAATATATTCTGGCCATAAAGGCCAGGAAAGAACAGTAGAAAGCAGAAGACAAAGAGTTCTGGGATTTGAGGAGGTCTCTCAGCAAATGTTCATACCAATATTTATTGTGTTTATCCAGATAAAAAACTCCTCCCAAGAGTGTGCTGGAAAGCATATAGTGCTTACATAAATTTCTGCTTTCACTGGGTTCTAGGATACTGTCTCAACATTTCAGATGTTTCTTCCTTGGAGAAAGTGGTCAGCATCAAACTCAGGATTTATGTAATTTCAAAGGATTAAAATGTGAACAACTAAAGAAAAATCAACAACGGTATATGCAAAACATTTGCATGTACAAAATAATAAAACTATCAAAGTTGAATGCAAAAAATGTCACTGGACTACTTCCCCTCCTACAGTAGCTTGTAGACTGAGAGCAGAGCTCCAGCGTAGCAGTATGGTGAAGCTGTTCTTCATTGATGTCTTCAAATAAATGTATTTTTTATACTTTCTTTTCATTCAATTCTGGACCACATCAACAAAACCAACATTTTGAAAAAAAAAATCCATATCATCCATATCAAAAGTAGAAAATGTTATTATTAGGAAATTTATTGAATCTCAAAGATATTCTATTTGTGTTTGTTCTGTTTCTACTTCTATTATATTGTATCTTTTGATTCTGAAATAATTTTAGTTTGGAAAGTACACATGAGAAAATAAAAAAAAAAAAAGGATGATGTGGATGAAAATTTGGCAACTATTATTGAGAATTGTAATTACTGACCTAAATATGTATTGGCAGACACTCTTATCTGTCTTTATACATGTATTCTTTTGTTTTGTAGTTCCTATATGAAAAAAAAAAAGCATTTAAACATTTGTTCTATAAAGTACTTTGAAGTAGAAATGTATCCAGGAAAACAGAGAAGAATTTAGAGGAAATAAAAAACTTTGAAAATGCAAGAATGCATTTGAAAATGCATGGATAACAAGATTTTTTTTCTTTTTTAACTATTCATCTTTTCCCTTCTTAGAAAGTCAAGCAAACGTTTGTAGAACTCACATTCCTACATTTACAATTTTCATTACTGCTTATACTGACTTCTGACACTTAAAATACTGACACACAATTGATACAGCACTAAATGATGGGGGTGAAAAGGCCACTGGGTGAGTAGATGTCTGTGTGTTCTAGCACATACCCACGCTGAATTTTTATTTTTTTTTGCATCCCAATAAAACTATACTCTTTCACACAGAAAGAGAAAACAAGTATCTGCTCCCTTTGTCCACCTGTTGAAGAACTCACTTAAAGCCTTTGAGGGAGGCATTTGAAAAGGAAAATAAAGTGTAAGGACATTAGGTTTGGCTTTGAGTAGGAGAATGGGTCATAATTGACTCTCCCCATATAATTCCATGGGCTGGTTCAATCCCTCAGAGATCATCCTTCCTGCCCCTTCAGGTTTACTGTTACTTTTAAAATTGCAGGTCTTGGGTTGTTCCTGAAATAATTTCCCTTATCCCCGCCCTGTCACAACTCCTGCTTTTGGTAGCTTGTTTAAAGTGCTGTGACTTCCTCCTGCACCACCTGAAATGGCACGGCAGCCTGTTAAGACAGGCTAGCTCTGTGGCAATGTTCATAGAGCTGTCTCTGCTTTGAAACCCTGCCATGAACAAGACAGGCTCTAATCTTCTGGGGATCTGCATGATCAGGTCCAACCCAGCACTGACTCTGGCTGTGATTACCCCGGCTGCTGTGTCTTTACAAACTGGTTATACAGGGCTGCAGGCTGCTCTGATGGAGAGAGGGGGCATTACTGCCAACACTGAGCCTCACAACAATTTTTTTTGTCGTCTAAGGTCATGTTTGCTCTGACACTGATGTCAAAGGGAGAGCTGACACTACCACAGGTCCTCAAACTACATGAACATATCCCTACTAATTTAATCCCCCACAGTGTTGATGCCTGCTGAAGTTGCCTGACATTCTGTGATACATCACATTAAAAAAACACCCTCAACCAGACCCTCTCTGCAACAGGAACAACAGCAGTCATGGCAAGACTGCTCAGGAAAATGAATTGAATGAATATTTTGTACCTGATGATGTCAACATCTACACTGATGCTTGATGCAGGTGGAAAAAGGCTTCCTAAAAAACAAAAGAGTGAAGAATGTCAAGGATTAGTCTAGATTTTTATTAGGATAAAATGGTTTCTGATACTAATTACATAAAATTTCTTTTCATTGCATTTCTCAAGAAGGAAAAGTCATTAGAGGACAGCATTTGAGGGAAAAAAACTAGGAGAAGTTAAAAATATTTTATATTCAGATCGCAGGAGCAGGGGCTGGTTTGCCTTATTTTCCTGACTTGCACAGCCTGTAAGCTCCTGGAAATCATTACAATATTCCTCTTCTCCATAAAATGTGTCCCTTCCCCACAGGTTTTTCTGTGCCTCCTCATTTCTCCTCTGCTTTGCCTGGCTGATCATTTCCAACAGCCATCCCCTCAAACATGGGTTCAGTGGTGGTTTGAGAAACCCAGAGACTTCACGTGCGAGCTCTCAATACACAAGCTGGTGAATTTTATTCAGTAACACCTGGAAGAATCGACAGCAGAGGAATCACTGGGCTGTAAATGGTGGTGCTATGGATCCCCCGTACTCTGCAGGCTGCTTGGTGTCCTAGGGTGACGTTGTGATGCTTGTATCCCCAGTTGTGTGTTCTGTTTATGCTGGATATTATGTTCTGTGCCTTCAAGACTGGCTCTGAAGAGTGAATGTTTTGTTTTGGGTTTTGTTATCAGCCTGCTCCCCCACGGCTGGCGGGACACAGAGACAGGGAGTACATAGTGCGGCTTTTGCTTTTTGCTGGGCTTTTTGCTTTGCTCTTGCTCTGGCTTCTGCTTGCTCCTGCTTCGCTCTTGCTTTTGCTTCTGCTTCTGCTCATTAGCTAGTTTAGCTAAGCAGTCTGAATCTTTTTCTCTGGACTGTTTTTTTTTCCTTTCCCTTTTTGGAACTACTTGAACCTGCTCTGGACTGGGACCTGGAAACACCGAGAGCTTGCACCTCGTGGCTTGTAGCAGCCATCTCCAGCGCCGGAGGGACTGACAACAGAGCAACCACCCCCCAAGAGAGACTTTCTGAATTTGTCATCCTTTTCAGAGTGGTGAAGGAGTGTTATCATCTGGTATTGTTCATTCTGTGTGCTGGGGGTGCTGTGCCTCTTAAATAAACAGGTTCTTTCCACTTCTCTCCCAGGAATCCTTCCCGAACCGGCTGGAGGGAGGGGCTGTGTGGGTTTGCTTTCTGGAGGGGCCTCCTTTGGAGCTTTTCTCCCAAATTTGCCCTAAACTAGGGCACTTGGTCTGGCCTAGCACATTTAAATGTAACCCTTTTGTTTACTAAAACTCTCCTGCTACAAAAAAATCATGGTAACAGTAGTATTTAGTGTGACTTGTCATATGACCTTTGCATATAATAAAAATATACATAGTTTAACCCATCAAATGTGCAGAGAATGCACAAGCACTCTGATCAAAGGGTCTCGTTTTATGAAAGTTTTGGCAGATGTTAAGACTACTCTTGAAATATGACTTGGTGAGCTTGAAATGGAATTTCAGGTCATTCTGTTAGATCTGATGCAAAATTATAAAATTTGGGGGGGGGGGGCCTTTTATTGTTAAATTTTAATTACAATCTCACTGTAATATGTCTTTTAGCTACTCTTGAATTACTGCTCTTGAAAGTTATAAAATAACTTATACAGTTTCAAAGCTGCTTATATTAGCAGAGAGATTTCCAATTTAAAAAGTGAAGAAGTACAGAAAATGAATTAGTTCTTGAACCGTTTAAACTCCAGGCAACTCGTGTAACCAGGAATGAAAAGTTTTGTAAAATGTTTATATTCTGTCATTTTCCCTTATGAGGAAAAAAAAAAAAAGCATATATCTTCTTCCCTGCCTATCTTCAGCTATTTGTAACCACAATTATATCCCAGCATTGGCTATTTAATAGAAAAAAAATTAATTCTTTGGGACATCTGGTTTACATGCCCATTTTTTTTTTATTTCTTTGAATATATCTGCAAGAATATATTCAAAGATATATTGATATATTTTCTTTTAATATATCTGCAAGAATTCCCAAGAACTTACTTAAAGTTAACAAAAATGAAGCAATTTCCCAGTTCACAATTCTTGGCCTCATCACGTTCAGCCAAGGGCCATTTCTGAGAACTTCTTTTGTCCCAGGCAGACAAGTGCTGAATTCAGTGATCTTCCTGGCACGTCTGCAGCAACAGGGCCTAAACACTGACCCAAACAGAGAAAGGATTCCTCTCCTTGCCACCACGGTTTAAATCCTTTCTAATGTATCTCTGAATCACCAATGGTTCAATTTAGGCCTTGAGGGGTCGTCCAGTCCAACCCACGTGTTCAAGAAGGGCTGCCCAGACATCATCAGCCAGCAAGACATCACAAAATCGAGCCCAGCATGATCCTTACATAAAGGCTTTCCCTGTTCCACATGGGAAGCCAATTCAGTTTTTAAGTCAATACCTACATGAAATATTGTTGACATTTTTAGATGAGTATACAAGGTCTTAAAGGGATTTAAGTTTTCAAAAATCCAACAAATCTGAGTCCGTAGTCCTAGCAGTCTCATTTAGGGAAGGTTCCCCATGGATAAAAGGGTCTGTGCTAGAAACTTGTGCCATTGGATCTACAGGCATCAAGTTTTCATTTCCACGTGCTCATAACTCCCACAAAAACTGAGCTCACACATGCTCTTGAAAACTGAGTCCCCAGTTTTGCATTTCTTTCTTAACTTGCCTTTCATTGAAAATCAATATAAACTGGGGTCTGATATTCTCCAGTTTAAAGGCAGCAAGACACCTGCAAACTGAGCTCTGATGTCTAATTCTCATTCATTAGCCTAACTACAAAAGTTTCACTCTTGGTAAAGGGGTTTTGATACACATGTCCAGCTGTTCTGAAGTATGTCCCAGTGAACTCTGTGTGAGGAATGTAATTCTGAATTTTGCATTTAGACAAATGAAGAAAGTCAGCTGTTAATTTAGACGCTTGCTGCTGCACGTGGCATCAACAGGAAACCAAGTCAGGCTGCCCTCTTCCACCTCCATGTGCTCTCAGATGACAGCACCACTTTTTATTCCATTCAGCTTCTCCTCTTTACTTCAATTCTCTATTCCACAAGTGTCTGCTGTCTATAGAATGTCACCTGTTTTACTTCTTCCTCCTGTGCTGCCCTGAACACATCTGCCTCTTTCACACTGCAGACTCAGCTCCTCTCTGACATGCCTGCCAGCCAGGAGAGGCATTCACAACCCATGGGGCCGTGGTGTATGGGAAAACATGCTATCAATGAAGATAAGGATCTGTGTCAGGGAGGAAATTTGATAAGAAGCCTTGTCTCAACAGCTGAGGGTGAGAAAGACAGAAGATGACTGAAATGTTTGAGCGCTGTAATGGGTAACACTAAAATAGGAAAATCGAGTCTGGGAAAATAAGAGGAAGGAGATGTGCATTGGGGTGTTTGGGATTGTTCACAGAGCAGGAAACTGTCGCAGCCAGCAATGCTATTGTGACAGCACTGCAGGAGCACGTTTGGGCGTTTAAGAACCTGTCTTTACATTATACAGTATTTAAGAAGGAAAATGGAAGAGAGGCAGGGGTTAAAATTTGTTTGCTCCATCAAACTCCATCAAACAGCCAATATATCATCCCAAACTCAATCCAAATTTACACCAACAATGGATAACAGCAATGGACAATTTCTATGCTGTTTTTTAATTATTTTTTTAACATGATAGCATTTGAGTCAGTCAGATTCTTACCTTACAGTACTGTAATTAAATTCCTATTGATTAACCAGAATAATTGCTGCACAATAGCTACTGTTTTTAAGATCTTACAGTAATTTTCTCAAGAGTAAATGTGTCTAGATTTATTTTTTAGTTTCTGATTGCTAGAATAACCACATGATGATTAGTGCAACATTTAAGTTAGTTTATTTCTTTGAGATAATTTAACAATCTGGTCTTTGTTCAGGTCCCCAGGTCCATGGTTAAGCACCAAAACAATAGTAACATTTTCTTCAGAAAATATTCAAACTATGTTGCTAACATTTGTAGGAGCTCAGAAAACCTTTGGCTAGACAGTCTATATTCTAGATTCAAATACAAGTTAGGAACAATACATTAAGCACAAAAAACTCAAATGAATTCTAAATATGCAAGCTAGGAAATTTAAAATATTCCCATTAAAGAATAAGTCATACCTTTTTTTAACAGAGAGGGAGAAAAGAGAGAAGTTAAATTTTCACACAGCCTTATGTTGAGTAAACCATGAACACTACAAAGAACATTACACTAAAGAATAGAGTTTATTAATTAATTCAGTCTTCAGTATTTTGGTTTAGAATATGCTGATTTATTTTATATTACCAACTGGCCGATGGAAGATTCACAATCTTTCTCTGCAATCTAGAGAACCTGTAACATTTTTATTTTTATTTAAATATGGTTTTAATTTATTTCTCCCTAGTAGTACTTGGAATATTTTCATCCCTGCCAGCCAAAGCAATCACCTTTATTTTTCCTCATAGCAGCAACAACTGTACTTTTCCATTAGATACCTGTAAATACTCAAGAGTTTTCCTTTCTTGACTCCTATTTCTCAGGGAGTTAACTTGATGGCATTCTAAAGAGGTCTTAGGATTGAAAAGTAATAGAAGTGTTTCCACAGGATTCCTTAGCAAGAATGTTGCCTTCTTTTGACTTCTGCTGTGTCTGACAGGACGTGGCAAAGTCTCTGTGTACAATACCATAACATTTTGGATGAAGCAAGATTCAAAATTTTCAGAAACAAAACATACCTATTTTTTTAAAAAACACACACTCAGGCGTGTGCAGTGCAAACACATCTATCACTGTTCTGAGCTGTCATGATCCTCAGTAATTGACAGGTTTTGCAACTTTTTACACCAACAAATTTCTTAATCAGCACTTCAAAAATTAAAATAACGCCAAATTGACAAGACCCAGTCAAAAATCAATAGAGATGTTCTACATGCTGCCTGGTTAATACTGGCTGTCGTTTGAAGCCTTCGTTTCCATCTCCCCTAAGGGATGGTGCTTCTCTGTGTCCTCAGAGAAATCCCAGCTATGAACAATTCCTTCTCTTTGCTATCTGCCACTCAAGTTAAAAGCTGAACTGTGGGTTTCTAAAAATAGCTGTAAGTGGTAATAAAGCTGTGTCTAATATAGCTGCCATTGCACCACAGGTTTGTGAGCTTGGTGTTATTTTTACATGAAAGCCTGGCTGAGTCAGAAGGACACCAGTAATGAGGGGAAGATTCTTTTTTTGCAACAGGATCAGTGAGAGAGCTTTCAATTGAACACATAATGATGGTCCTCATTAAATTCCTTCTACTACTGCATCGCATTTTGGAAAATGGGTTTTAAATAAATCCGTAGTATTTTTTTAACTGTTGGAATCCTTTCAGACATAGGGAATTGTGGGAGGATAAGGAGCTGAAGTGAATAAAGATTACTGGTTTATTGTAAATAAAGTGCAGGCTCTTCAAATGCATTGGAGTCAAAAATCCATGGCTTGATATAACCAAGATTCTTCACTAGCTGTATTAGCAACTATTATTCCAAGATTAGCAGTATTTTTTTATTAAGGTCTGATGAGTCACCTGTCTGGTTTTGAAAATCTTTGCCTGAAACCCTGGAATCCTTTGTTAGTACAGCACATCCATAATTAAGTGCAACTTCCTCAAAAATCTGTCAGTAGAGAATTTTCTTTTGCATCCACTTGGCATCACTGCCCCCTTTTCCATGCTTTTGTAGCATAAAACATGTCAACAGTTACTTTATTTTCTAGTGCAACTCTTTAATAGTTACCAGAGCACCATGAGGGATCACTGTGGGGTTTTACTTCCAGTGCCTTCCTCAGCACAGAAAGTACCTGAACACTGCTGACACAAATAGGTGTCCATGACTAAAGACAGAGTGAGAAACAGGGATATACAAACTGCTTCATGGAACTGGAGCACAAACACCTTTGTCATGGTTAGGGGAAATGGAAATTTCGGAAAGAAATTACACAGCAATGAAAAATAATGGAAGCAGCAATGGGAACCAATAATGTTCACCAATAAAAAAAAACCATTAAAAGTAAACACAGCCCAATCCTCTCATTTTTACTTTCACTGTGACCTTCTGATAATTTCTAAATCTGGATTGGGGTTTACTGCTTGCTAAAATCCTGATTTTTTTTTTTATACTTTACTCCTATGTATTATATAGTCTTTTCTGTACTTATTGGTTATAGTCAGCATCTGTTTTCTCTAGACATACATTATGTAGCTTATAAAATAATTAAAATAAGCCAGCTTCTGAGGGTTTTCTTTCAAGAATATAATTCTTCATCTTTGTGGTCATTAGCAATTACTCAATTTTTAATTGGGCATAATTAATATTTTTTAGTATTTTCAAAATGCAAAACCTTCAAAATATATTAAGTGTTGGATTATACAAACAACTTTCCCCTTATATTAATGATAAAGTAATGAAGGGACACATTTGTTAATGTATAGTGTGATGTCACGTTCAGTAATTTTGCTTGGAAATTCTTAACTTTTTGCTCTGCCAGCATTAAAATTGTTAAGACAGAAAACAGACTTATAAAATATATCCAAAACTTAACTTTGCCACCCTGCTTGGACAAGGGCGTGTGTGTGTTAATGTGACATTACTTGCATCACACAGACGTCTCAGTCACAGCTCTAAACACGAGGATGACTGCGAGGTGATTTCCCTAAAGTCATTTCACAAGCCTCTGGCACCACTTGGAGTAGATCCCAAGTCTACTGAAACACATCCCATGCTGCCCTGACGGACTAGGAATGTTCCTTGTATGCAGAGAAATTAGACTTGAGGGGCATTTATACATTAAAAACAAATTGTGATGTCCTTGCAGGATGAAAGTGATTTATGTTTGTCAGTGAAGAAGAGGAATTTTTAAGTGGAAGAAAGAAAATTTTTAAGTGGAAGCTGGGCAAAGTACTTTAAAGCTATGAGAACCATCCTAAAAGAGTACAGACTGCTGAGATATGCACCATACGTGCACCTCACCGAAACATCCTCTGTTCATGCATTTAAAAGGAATGAGTCTGTTAATGCAACTCCCTCTTGTCTTTACCTTAAAATCCCTCGTAGAATTAAGCAGCCACTGACTCTGTGCTTGCTCTTGAGCTTGTAGGTCAAGTCACAGGTCTCATTGGTGGATTGAAACCTCAGCTTTGCCATTTGATTTGCTATTTCTTGCGTCTTTTTTCCTGTCACTGATTCTTGACACAAAAAGTCCTTTCTCTCCTCTGTCCCCAATTTTTTCTACGTAAGGATTTTTTTACCATCGCTGTTACGATCATTGCTTCAGGTCACATATGAATTCATAGTTTTGTACAAAGACAGTTCTGTCACTGTCGGAACCCAGCACATCCCTCTGGGTGCCCTGGATGGGCAGAGCCCCGGGCAGGGGGCTCTGAGACCCTGGCAGCAGCCAAAGACACACGTGGGGTTTGGATCTTAGCCCGTGGAGCAAATCACCAACTCTGTATGGAGAATTACAAGCCACACACACAAGTTTAGATAGCATAGTAGAGATAGTCACACAGTGAAAGGAAGGGTTTCTGAGTGCTGTACAGGGGGGTTTTAAGCCTTGTACTCAGGGGTCCAAGTTTTGTCCATGGGGGTCAGGGGTTCTAAGATGGAGGGATTTGGGTGTGCCCTGTCCTCTGTCTTTCTCCTTCCCAGCCTCCATGTCTTTGGTGATGTTGGCACTCACAGATTGGTTTAGAGTAGAAAGTCACCATTCAATATAGATAGTAGGTATTGGGGAAAAAGTATAAACATGTAACACGTAATGTGTGATATAAAAGATGGCAGCAGCCCCTGGGAGGGCAGTGTGCCTCTGTCTGAGCTGCTGAACGGGCCACAGCAGCTCAGGAGAAGAATCTTTTAGATAACCAACAATAAACAACCTTGAGAACAGACAACAGAGGACTGCTGAGTCTTTCTTTGAAGGCACGGGTTGGAGGAGGGACTTTTCCATCTTTTGGGGTCACCCCAATCCGGGGATGAAATCCCACATGTCACTGCATCCCTTTCCCTGGTCCTAAAAGACTAAATAAACAAAAGTAAGAGAGCAATTGAACTGCACTGAATGCCTCCAGCAGGCTGGAGACAGTGTGTGTAAGGGCAGTATGGTGTGGGTATCTGGCCATGCCCTGTTTGTGTGCAGGACTCCCCAGTACTGTGGAAATATCTGCACTTCATTTTTGAGAGCTTGAAGGGTGTCCCTTGACCAGATTTGCTGGGATGTGCTCTTCAGAACATGAAGCAGAGTTTCCCACACTCTAGTTTGCTTTCAAAATAGCTCTTTGTAAGTGATAGGCACATAGCAAACCATTTGATCTCCTTCAAGGGTAAGAAAGACAGCTGAAACCAAGTGTTATTTAAATAATGCCTGTAAGACCTGGCACAGATGAAAGCCTGACAGTGCTAAGTGCTGAGCAGAGCTCTGATCTGTTACTGAAATGTGTGACAAGAAGTTTTCATATCCCCAGTCTCTAGAGGAAGAAATAAAACATAAGTCTAAAAGCAGGGCCCAGCCTCAAAATTCCTGCCTCTAGGACCCAGTGTTCAGCCACAAAAACTTCCACAAATCACATTAATTTAATGGATGGAGTATTGTTTTCCTGATAAATATTTATCTGCAAAAACACTTTTTTATATGTCACAAATAGGATGTGTTTGGGATAGCTGTGCTCTCTCACAATGAATTAAATCACATGGGGTCACTCTGGACTGGCCAGCTCCATCCACCCCAGAGCACAGGTGTGATCTGAATCCCTTCCCCACAAGCACTGTTATTACCTGCAATCCTCAGCTCACCAAGAATAAGCCCTTATAACCCTATGCAGTCCCCAAATTTTACCTGTGCAATAAAATGATCTGTCAAACAGCAAGAATTAATTACCTTAACTATTGATTTGGTTCAGGTGCTGATAAAAGGTGTTAATTTTTCATGAGCCTCAGCACAGGTAATAAAACAGCACAGAGTTTACAAAGTATTGATCATCTCAAAAACTCCATGTGTTTCAGTCCTGTGATTACAAAGAACAAACAAAACCTCCTGCATGGGAAAAAAAATCTTCCTTTTTCTTCTGGATTTTCTGAAAACTCATAAGAACCCAAAAGTCCATCAAGTACAGTAAAGCAGATATCAACAGAAAGAGGAACAGTATCCACAACTGCAAAATATGTTTCCCTGAGGAACTTCAATAATTTTTGAAAATCCTTCTGAAATTCACCTAGCTGAAGTTTCCTTTTGCTAAATATAGGTATTTTATTCCAGCAGCTTTGAACTGTAAAATTGCTAAGAGGTATCCTGTATGGAAAAAGTCAATCAAAATACAATTCTGTAATTTATATTGTATTCTGTGTTCCAGTTTGCAGTGAGGTATAAAAAAAATCTTCTCTGTAAGTAATTTTCAGAAACAAATACACTTTTACTTGTACCACTGAATTTCTACAGTAAATATTATCTCAAGATCTCCATTTTCTACCTAGCTCCAACTAGTAATCCAACTAGTAACTACCTACTCCCACAGAGTAATCTTACTTTAAAAAAGCCCACTGCTCTCTCTCAAAGATATTTTCATTTTCTTAGATAATATTTTAACAAATAGATGAACATCATGACTGATTTGGTAACTTATTTGGCAGATTTGGATCTACTGCTGAAAGGTGAAATTAGTCAACTAAAGCAAAGAAGACTAATTAGAATTTGTAAAAAAGTTTATTGAATACTTTTAATGTCTCAGCTTGCCAACAATTACACTACTTACAGTTCCAGAGCAACCACTTTGTGCATTCCTGCTCCCTACCAACAGCTCCTTCCTATGGAAGCAAAGGACACAACCTTTGGATGTCTATTCAAAGATGGAATTCCTGTTGGGAATCATACTGCTGCAGCCCACGTTTAGATCTTTGTTTCAGAACTGAGCACAGAATTCAGACGAGGACGTGAAGGAAATTATTTTTAATGTGAATTCACAGAGGAACAATAATGTTTTAAAACTCTTCGTTGTCACTGAGAGCTATATTGAGTAGGCAACAACAACAACAAAAAATAGGACCATTAACATTCAACAACAGAGAATTAAAAAAATATTTAATCATTCACTTAAAAAATAGAGGCAAAAAAATTGACATCACAATGAGAATCAGGAGTAGGATCTGGGAATAGAACTTCAATTGTTTCAATAGAACTTCAACTGTGACTTTACAGATAGTCCTTCCTTCCTCCTAAAATGTCAACATATTAATTATGGAAGAGATACAGTCTAAGAGTATTTATGCAGATTACTGCACATAAATTCTATTTCATGAGGCCAGTGTTCATAATTCCACTTCCTCAAGATGAAAAGATATTTTGAAAATTAATTTACTCCTCAAGTAAAATCTCTGAAGACGATGTGTTACTGAGAGGTTGCCCCAGAAATTTGGTTCATTCCTACAGCACAACAGAACAAAAGAAACCAAGAAATTCTGCCACTCTTGAAAAGGAAAACAAAACAAAAAAATAAGAGCACATCTACAGGAACAGTTTTAAAAGAAAAACTAGTCTGAAAAGCTAACAAAAAGGCAGAGTTTCTTTAATGAATGCACTGAAAGCAGCAAATGGTACCTACATTGCTGAACAAACCCTCGCTGTTCTTGTTGAGAAAGATTCTTTCAGCACAGAACCATGGCCTGGAAAAGCTTTGTGCTGTGTTTACAGCTTCCCAGCTTGGTTACTCATTTAGTTGTCTGTCACAGTAATCTACAGAACTGCACCCAGGGCTCCTCACTTCCCCTCTCGAGAGGCGTTTCAGCGCCAGCCAGCTCTTTGGCTCCAGCACTGCTTCCACTCCACAGAACTGGCCAGTGCTGCTAATTGAACTGTCACTGCTCCTGCTGTTCAGATTATTTCATCCTGACCCTAAAAGCAGTGGAACAGGTTCTCTTTGTGCAATTTAACTATGAAGAATTGTTCTGCAAGTCAACAGAAAGAAGCTAATGAAGAATTGAAAGAAATTTAGTAATAATGGATAAAACTTGTTGAAATAAAACACCAAAAAGCATTCAATGTTTTAACTGAAGAGTGCAGACTCTATTCCCTTTAATGTGTTTGTGTTTGGCCTGCTTTGTACAAAGAATGGAAGAAAACCTGCAGTTTTTCCCAGAGCATTTGAAATAGTTTTTTCCTAAGTGAATAATGAGTGCTGCAGCTTCCCCCTAAAGAACAACACAGCTTGTTCTGCCAGCCCAGCCTTGCTCCTTTTTCTGTGCTGTCAAACACTGAATTCAAGCATCCCCGGAAAAAGATGAGACCTCCCTTTTAGAACTGTTCTCTCCTCAGTTCCAGCCCCAAGCCAAGCAGTTCTCTGGCAGAATGGCATTTTAAAGGTACTGCTTCCCCACCACCTTCCTGAGCAGCAATTTCACACAATTATCCAGCCAGGAGCTGGGGATCTGAGCTGAGATTGCATCCTCAGTGAAGAGGGGACAGACACTGACAGCAGCATGGGACATAAAATCACACCGAGGCTCAAGGCTGGACTTGATAACACATTTTTAGCAGCTGTGGGATGGGGTATCAAGCCTTTCCCACTGTAACTAGAACAGACATCCCAAAACATATTAAACACATAAACATATTTAGCTCCACTAATGGAATTGTTCTGACTACCATCATGTGGAATCCCCTTAAAATATCAGAGGAAAGAGCTTTTCTGACAGTGTGCTTGCTGTAATTTGTTGATTTTTATTTGAATAAGAGATCTAGGAAGATTGCTCCTGGCTGAAATATATTCCTGGAATATCAGACATGACATGATGGTATATTTAATTATCTCTTATTTCCCCTAGGTATTTATAGAATTGTACAAGGCAAGCTGGTGCATATCTATTAATATCCATATCTATCTATACATTTATCTTTTTATCTCTTCACATACACCTGTTTTATCATAAAGTAACTCAATAAATCCCTTACCTAAGGATATCCTGCAAGGCTACCTAAGAGACTGAATTGTGAATCAAGGACAAATGCTGAACTCATCTGCACTGAATAATAACTGGGAGCAATGCTGAGCAGAGTGCTGAAACAGCAGCTGAAACTGAACACCATGAGCCAGGCTGGTGCCTGGGACAGAGGCACTGCTGGGAGCTGTCACCACGCAGAGCCACTGCAAGAGAAGCTCTGCCTTCTGCTCTTGGTGTGGAAAAGTTTAGACAGAGCCTCCCAGGGAAAACGTGTCATACTTACAAAGTTAGGCCCAGTTTAGAGGAGTGAATCATTTGCTGCTTGCTGAGCAAAAGGTCCCCTTATGAGAGCAGGGCTAACCTGACAGTGTTTCTTTTCCCCAGGGAATAGAGGCAAGACAAAATCTTATCAAACTTGGCCTTTCTTAGACCAATAACAGCAAAGGGCATGATTGCAAAAACATTGTTTTCCGGATTTCTTGCCAGCGTTTTTTTAATGTTTTGCCCTACCTATCTACAAAGTTCCTTTGCCTTCCCTTCACAGAGCATAACTAACAAAGAATAGGAAATTTAAAGTATTTAAAATGTGAGTTTTCTGGACCTAGTTAGCTTGGGAGTGGTTGGCATTTTACCAGCAGTGACCAACCATGCCCGACTTTCTGACAGGTGAAATAACAAAAATGAAATGGTGCTCCCTGAAGCAAAACCTCCCAACAGTGGATGTTTATGGGAAGATGACCAGAACTTGTGTGATCCTCCAGTGTGACCTCTTGAATATTGTAGAATATTAAAGAACTAAATGTAATCCAGAATATGACATTCACCCTATTGCTCCAAGTTTTCCACTGTTGTTTCCACTGTTGTTTCCACTGTTGTTGGCAGTGTAAAAGAACAATTCATTCTTAGTCCTGTGAATTAAAACTGCAGGGAAAATGCAGCACTGGTGAAAAGTAGTAAAGAAATCTAACTGCTTGAGCTGAAGCATGAAACAATGTGTGTAAAATAATCACCTTAAATGAAACAGGAGAGAACAAAAATATTCCCAAATAATTTGACAGCAATAAAATCAACATATTAATACAACACTGCTAGTTCTTTCATCCACCCCATCTGAAAAAGCATTAAAAGTATCAGCTTAGGGTCTATAGTACAATGGTAATCTTCATTCTGACAAAAAGAAAAGGTCTCTGAGAACCCTTCATTTCTTCAGGTTTACCAGGGACAGTTTTCACTTATGGTTCCTACAAGCCCCTTCTCTACCTGGAATATTCCTTATGCTTGGATATTCAGCACAAGTGTTAGCTAGATACCCCTGGAAAGCCATTCAAAGCTTCCAAAGGAAAATTTCCAGAGTAGCATTTGGAAATAATTTCTTCTCTTTGAGAGGATTATTTAGGACAGCATGAAAACAGCCATTTGAAAAATACGGTCAGCAGGATGACATGATACAATGCTGGTCTTCGGCTAAGAAAACTAGAAGAAGGCAGAACATAAAAAAAATGTCCCTTGTAATGTGAGCATTTTGGGCCAATGTGATAAATGGGTTTGTGGAACTCCTCATGTTTCCTAAAGGCATCACACTCCACAAGAACAGCATGTCTGTCAAACAAAGCTGCTATGAATCAGACCTCAGCAAACAGAGAGAAAGACATAAATCTGCAGCTGCACTTTTTCTATCTTTTTTTGTAATTTCTTTTTTGTCTGTGATGGATACAAGAAAAAAATATATAGTAAAAAGATATATTTTACTGTTAGAAAACATTTAAATCCATTTTAAATTATTTTAAATTATTTAATCTGCTAAATAAATTACCAAGGTTTATCAATTGTTAAAGATCAGACCCTAGAGTTTCCAAGAGAACTTTGTACCAATTTGAGACAAAACCACTTTAGCCTACTTTTTCTTACTCCTTAAAGTGTTGCCTTTAAAAGATTTGCCTGGAAAATTGTGTCCAGCTGTTGCAGAATCCCTGTTGTCACATAAATTAAGTGCAACTACTTCAAAACTTCTTTTGCAATTCTTCACTGCCTGGACACAGACTGCATTTCTGTGGAACTTAAAGATATATCCCCTCTGCTTTTCTGAGTATTGTGACAAAAGCAAAGAACCAAATCTTTTATGCTTTCTTTTTCCAAAACCTTAAGCTCACAGCTCTCCATATTTGCTCCACATACTGTGGCATACCTGCTTCTGCTAAGGAGTGATCAAGGCGTTTCTCAATGTGTTTCTCTCAACAAGGGGTTCTTTGTCCAGAGATAACAGCAGGTTGATAACAATACTGAAAAAGAAGATAAGAATTCCTTTTAAAAAATGTACAAAATGAAAAGAATTACAACTGAGCAGAGCAGTTCATACTTCAAAGAATAACATTTCATTATTTTTGTAATATTTATAATTTCTTTGATGTTATATTATAAGCTCAAATCCTATAAGTTCTTCAAATATCTACAATCTCATTAAATACCCTCTCAGAAAGGAAAAGCTTACTAAACTGGCACACAAATATTGCAAATCATCTATCTTTTCAGCATTTGTTATTTACTTTCCTAATGCAATAGCTATTAGTTTCACCATATTTTTGTGAGCTATCAGAAGAAGAAACAAGTAAATTACCAACTCAATACTTTTCAAGAAAAAATCCTTGAGAGACAGATAAATACTCTGCTACAGCAGAAGAATTTTCTGCCTGTTAACTCCATTCACCAGAAGCAATAGTTCAGCGCTTCAAGGTCACCTCCCTCCTCTCTTCAGGAGTCTCAAGTTTCTTCCAGCTAGTAGCTTGGCAACCCTGTCCATCTTCCTTTCCTTACTTACTGGCAATAAAGGCAGTGTTGGACAGTTTAAAAAAAAAAAACAAAACCCAAACCAGATCAAAGCACGCAGCCCTCCAAAACACACTGAAAGTGTTATTTAAAAGATAACTGTTGTTCATTTCCATGAGTCCTGGGTGTTTTTAAATGCCAGCTTCCAAGAGGATGAAATGTCTTTCTTTTATTCTTCATCCTCTAAGTAAAAACATTCAAAATTACTGGAAGCATGGGGAAAATCCCAAGTGTGATGTGTGAAGTAAGCCCCACCAGCTGGCTTTTTTGGCCACTATGTTGTCCTTAATGTTTAAACGGATCTCAAAATTAATCGTGTTGCTAGATTTGCACACAATCTGTAGCAGGGGGGCTTTCTGGTTTCTTGGGAGGTATTGACCCCATTGCATTAGAATTTGGAGAGGGACTAACTGACAGGTGATATTAGGAAAAGAAAGCCTGGGAGAGAGTGCTCAGCTGGCACGGCCAATTAATGTGAGACAAACTGGCAATAGACCAGGGGATGGTACTTACTTTGGGAGGTTTAATTTAAATTAATGAACAGTGTCCTATAAGAAGGGTCAAAAAAATAAATTTGCTGTACTGTTTCTTCACTTGAGGCTCCTACTGAGTCAGCTGGCCTACAGATCTCCATTGCTGAGAGAATTGCAGCTCCCTTCATTTTCACTGTTTGTCTATTTCCCTGTTTTTTCTATTTCTGGCCTATTGGCTTAGTTGTTGGTACGTTTTATGGTCATTTTTCTCTTTTTTTCTTTTTCCTGTTTGCTTCTTAAAAACTACCCTACTTAATTTTTTATCCTCTCTGCTCTGAGCTTCACAATCCTTGCTCCAAGTTTTCTGCTTCCCGGCTGCGCATCACGCGTTTCATTTCTGCCACACAGAAACCCATGGGAATCTGCAGCTTGCTCTGGTCGTGTCCTACCTGAATGCCCAGCACAAAACTACTCCAGAACTGCCTGCACGGAGTGGGGCTGTGGAATCAGGATTGTGGTGGTGACTCTCAGGGAGCAGAGGACGGTTTGCAGCAGCTGCTGGGGCGCGTTGCGGGGCGGCAGCTGGGACGTGCCCAGGGTCATGCAGATTTATCCACTCCCACGGCGCTTCTCACTGCTCTGCACATTGCTCTCATCCTCAGCACTCCCTGGGAACGCTGAACCACTCTGGGGAGGGAAGATATTGAACATACATTTAGTGCTGCTGGAAGTGAAAATTAACTATTGGGAAGTTCATTTCTTTGCAAGTGCATTTCGTTCAAGCTTTGCTAAAATTTTGCAGGGAAAAAAAAAAACCCTACACAAACAATCAAAACCTTCCTATATCTTTATGTAAAGCAATAACTGCATTTTATATTCTTTCTATAGTTGTGCACTATGGATTTACACATACACACGCTCATGTGCAATATATGTATAGATCACTCAGTCACTGAAACACAGGCACTTGTGTGATAGAGCAAAACAGCTCTTTAACAGAACTGAAACACTTTAAAAAGATATTTTAGAAGAGAAACCAAGGAAGCTGCTAGGAGAGTTACAGGCAGAACACCTCCATTTTGTTGTCTAACCTGAAATCAGTGAAGGGTGTGAAGAGCAGCATCCCTGCTCCTAGGAATGGTGGCCTTTTAAAAGAGAAAAAAACTAAAGAAAATTGCAGTTCTCTCTCTTTATTCTATTTCTTTAGTTTCAATTTCTAACTGAAAATAAAGTGAGCCAGAACTTGAACAAAATAGTAGAAGTGAGAAAGGGCAATCTATGAGACTGGAGGGCAGAGGAAGAAGGCAGGAAGCATTTTGCACATACATATGGACAGGGAAAACAAAAGTTATTAACATTCTAAACCCATAACCTATTTCACAATCAGCCATCTAGAGTGACTGCAAGGTGAAATGCAAATGAACTCACTTGTATCTCCTACCTCATCACTACTGATGCTTTGGAAAGACAGGACAATAACCGTGCCTGTCCTAGGGTAGGAATCCTGTGCTGTCCCCCACAGGTGCTCTCTGCATCTTTGCTCTTAATCAGCAACACACACTGATGCAAGTATCAACATCTGCACTGCAATAAATACACTCCTGCTCCTCACATAGGTTTCTGAGCTGTTTCTTGTATGTCCCCCTTTTCCCTGTAGCAATTTCCATGCTCACTTTTAAAGTCTTCCCCGTAAGATTTTATCCCATCTTTAATTTATATTTTAAATTAAATAGGCAATAAATTCAATGGATTTCCATAACTGTCATTAAATAAATGACCTTTCAGATGTGCTTTAGTTAAGGCAGAGGGGTAGAACAGTCCAAAACATGCAGTCACCCTGCAAAGCCATGTTGAACATTGGATGATGCCAGTGCCAAGGTACAAGCGAGCTAGAGGATGACAGATTTGAAAACCAGCAGGGTGGAAATAATGTAAGACAGCTGTGGTGATGTTGAAAAAGTTCATTTGATAGCATTCAGGAAAGGAAAAAATGTAGGCTGATATAATTAGCAATGGTAACTGAAACTCTGCCCTAAGACAACGAGAGTACTGTTTTCGTATATGGGATCAAGTAATTTAAATGTTATTTGGGTTTTTTTTGTTTTTCTTTCAGGAAACAAAATAAATTGATAAATTAACAAAATTTCACATATATTTTCCTGCCTTTAGTAATATAAACAAAAATCATTTCAACAAAAAAACACATGATGTCAATGGTTTGGGCAGGAAATGATACAGAAGTTACATTCATTGTTGCTTCAAATGAGGAAGTGCAGTTAATATGGTACACCAGATGAAAAAAAAAATTAAAATTATAGTAAATAGAGAAATAAAGAGACTCTTCTTAATACCACTCACTTTGCAGCACATATAAAATAGTGCATAATGCCATTATATCTCAAAAAGATTTATCAGGGACAGATTAGCTATCATAAGAGTCTTATTATCCTGCATGAAGATATTGAAATGGATAGGTATGAAAATTGTAGTTTCTAATTTTCCAAGGAAATCAAGGTTTTGGGCAGAATTCCATCAAGAAAGAACAATAGCACAGAATGCAGAGCAGGATGGTATGGCTGTTAATGCCAGAGAAATTAAACTGCTGAGTAAGGGCTGAGGAAACATTTCTTTGAATGTGCTTGGTGGCAGGACCTTCCTGCCTAGGCAACACTTCTATTTATATATTTATGGGGTTTTTTTAAATCCTTCAAACCATTTCTTTGAACTATGTGCAGTAATAATATTGTCACTACCAATATAGAAAGCAATTAATATATATGTTACATGCTCATGTTAGAGTGTAGGTTATTGAGAAAGCATGCTTGGTATAAAATTTTTGGAATTACATGTTAAGGTGATATAATCTATTTTTAAATTATTGAAATAAAATTTAATAATTTTCTTTTTCTCCAAAGATTAGTATTTCAAAGCCTTTTTATAGTAGAGGGAATGAGCATATAGGAAGAAAAATATTTCTAATGTCACAGGGAGTCAATCTCTGTGACTTGTAGCTCCACTGGCATTCCCCCTCAATCTTCTTGCTTCTCCAGATGATTATACATCAATGTTTGGATTTGTGAATAATTTCCATGCATAAAACTTTATTCATTATGGGATTTTGGCCACCAGTGATGCATCACCTAATTCCACCCTTACTACAAAAAGAATAGTGTATAAACCCTCCATGCTGTATATCTTGAACAAAACAAAAAAGTAAACTGGAAGTCTATAAATAGAGTTTTGATTTTCAGACATTATCCCCAGTTCTGTGATTATTTATATTGACTAGCATTTCTCTCATTTCACACAAATCAAAGACACATATCTTTAAATAAAATATTTCTCTACTTTGACTGGAAAAAATGGAATAAGGCTGGTGGCTTTTATCAACTTGTTTCTAAACATTCAGCAAAACATCAATCAAAGGCTGGCAAACTGGTAAATCTCCCTTAACTTTTTGCAAGTTCCTTCATTATTTCTTGTTCTTGAGCTGAGCATTGAAATAGAGCACATCTTCCCCAGGCTTCATTTCACGTCTCTGCTCCATTAAGCCCCAGCCTAAGTCGCTGACTTCCTTATATTCCTGTGATTTGTTTATAATTCCTACAACAGGTAGGCTGAATTTAGCAATTTGGTGCGAATGTGTGCATCAACAGATCAAAGCAGCGCGTGCTGAGCGCTCTCTCCCACTGCTGGGACACTGGCAGTTTGTTTCCAATTGGATTTCTTCTTCCAAGGGAAACATTTGCGATGGAAAACTGAAGGGAAGAAGCAGTGGCCCACACCAGAGGCCCAAGCCAGAGCAAAAATCCCACCCATGGCTTGGGTCTAAAGTTCCTCTCTCAGCTGGGGAGCACTTTTTGAAAAGAGCTTCTGTTGATTTTCCCCCAAAGTGAACTGAGCTCTGGCATAAAAACCTACAGTGGAAACCCAGGCTGCTGCCACCAAAAGGGTTCAATCTCCAGGCAGCTCCACGGCTCTGAACCAGCTCACACAGCTCAAGTCTGCACAGAGAGCCTTCAAAAGCATTTCTGCCAAGGCCATAAAGGACACCCAAACTTCTGAGGCGTGTGTCTTTCCTTGGCCATAAAATAAACCCAAACTTCTGAGGCGTGTGTCTTTCCTTGGCCATAAAATAGACCCAGACTTCTGAGGGTCTTTCCTTATCCAGGTCTCAATCTCTTTTGCCTTTCGCATCGTTCTGTGACTCTTTGCTAGGGCAGCATTCACCCTCAGCAGCTCTTTAGACAGCACAAAATCAGGCAGGGTGCTGAACAGAGCACCTGGCAGCAGTCCTGCCATTGAAGGAGCCTCTCAGAGACAGGAAAAATGGGTCAGCACTCATCTCACAAAGCTGAGCATAGGAAATTGCCAAGCCTTGCACCCTTTTTTTTTTTTTTTTTAACATCAAAAATCGAGTGCTCCATATATGATTTAAAAGTAAACAAAAAAAAAAGTTTGAATTTGCACAGATTTAAGAATTGCATTAGGAAAAAAGAAAGTAATAGAGTGTGATTTTTTTAATCTTAGGTGTTTTAAGCATAATAAAAGATAGGACATAACAATCATATGTTATACTGTGATTAAAATATAGCTAGATACTGCAACATGCCCTGGACAGAAGCAGTCCAACAAGTTCAGGGTCAGCAGAAGGGACATGGTGAGGGGAAGAACAGGCCCTAAACCACTGTAGTTATTTCCTGTGGTAATTGGTAGATTTAATCAAGAATTTTAAAATATTTTCCTGATATGAAAAATGTTTATGTGTCTTTTGAGACCAGATCTATACCACTCTACTGATTTTTAACAAAATATGAACGCAGTGATATTTCTCCTGTTATTCCCAGTTGCAGATCACGTGCAAAAAGTCAAATATGCCTAAACACACGTGTATCATGTGTGCTTACAGCAAGTTTAACATGATGAAAGGTGCTAATGAAACACTGTCTTTGAAAGGGACTGTAAAATCATCCATTGCTGAAGGAATGGAGAAAGGTAAAAAACAAGGATGAATTTTAATGGACTGGAATAAACTGTTCTGACATGGCTTTCTGCTGCAGGTGGGTCTCAGAGTGGGCAAGTGTATCAGTGATAATATCAGGCACAACTGGATCAAATGAAGGGTGGGAGGAATAACTGGCATGTCAGAGATCAGAACTGATAAAGGCATCCCAAAATCTGGAGAAAGACGTGAAGAGGGGGAGTATTTTAGAATAATTTTAAGGGAACATGAAGTCTAAGTCAGAAACAATCATTTCACTGCACAGCATGACCTTTTTCATGGCTCAGATTGTCAGTGTCTTACCCTTCTAATGAGGTCTATGCATAAAGTAATGGTAGAACATTTAGAGATTGCTTTCCATCAAAGCAGTTAAGTATGTTTGATGAGCAAGACTGATTTCAACACACACTTCTATGAAGCAATGGAAATGTACATATGTTGACACACTTCAAGGTAACCTGACCCCAGGTTCCCTTTCATGCTGTTTTGCTGGACTCTCTCTGAAAGCAGCACTGAAATCAAGTTTTTCACCAAACCTACCAGTTAGTGTGATAATTGGCCCCCAGATTTTGCACTCTGGTCCATCAAAACCAGCACATGATCAGAGTGGGCTCTCTTGTAAAACATATCCCCCTCTTCCCTCAGCATGGGAACATGAGTCAAACAGAGTGCAGAAGAGCCAGCGTGTGTCAAGTCTTGCCTGATATGAAGATATGAGGCAGCCAGGGACAGCAGCAAGAGCATCACAGAGCACTCTTTGGCTGTGTTTTATGGACACGGTTGAAAACGTTTGTTTGTTCTCTCTGGAATTTTTCACACTTTCACAAACAGAATATGTTCTGTCATATCCAATCTTATTTCAAAAAGTCCTTGAAGTTCATATCTGAAATAGAATATAATGAAAAAATCCCCATGCAACAGCCAGCTGTCTTGGACGTGTCACCGCTGCCCCAAACCACCTGTGTGCTATATGTCACCTTGATATGTTCATGAAGCAGAGGCCTCCCAGTTTCCCATGGGCTCACACCAGTCCTCACCATGCAGAAGCTCACCAAACAATAGCAGATCTGACTGGTGAGGCTCTCACCACGGGTCTGTTATCTGGTGGGGTTTTCCTAATGCTCTTTGACGCTCTGAATTAACACATTTCCTCTGCAGCATCCTTAGGAGTCAGAACCCAATAGACTGTAACTCATCACCACCGTACCAAAAGCCTTCCTCGTTTCTGCACTTGCATGTGTAATTAGGACTATCATTCTCTTTAATTGCCCTCCACTAAATAACCCCTTCTCACTTGAGCTGGTGTTTTTCTTCTGGGGCTTTCTGCCTGCTGGTATTGACAACGTGCAGCCATCTCACCGGGCTGACGGGCCAGGGCTGCAGGAGTATCACTGCTGGCTGCCATTTCATGCTTCATTACAGCTGTGCATCTGAAATCATAACACTAATTAGCAAACAAGTCTCTTCCACACCTGCCTGCGTGATGCAGAACAAGAGCACTGGCAGGCTGAGCACAGCCAAATTAAAGCCCTTTGCCTCACACTCGAATGGTCAGCACAACGGCCTTATTCTGTCTGTAGCAACTGTACCATTTTCCTCTTGTAATCATCATTTCAGATTATATTAGGACAAGATTTATCCTGCTCCTGTTTTCCCTTAATAACATCTTTGCAACAGATATTTTACATGTGAATTTGGTATTATTTATTGTAACATAATCATTTCAACAACTCGCTCCTATAGTCGTGTTCACCCGTATCTATGTATTTTCACTAATTTTTAGTCAAAAGCAGTTCAAATAAATTCACAAGTATCTCACGTGTGTCTATTCATACACCAGGGAAGGAAACCATTTACAATATTTTTTCTTTATACATTCACTGGAGATCCATAAGGGACTTTCCCCACGTTTGTATATATTAAAAGTGATATCCCTGTTAATTCCATTTTCCCACCCATTAATGAAAAAATCTGAAATGTATCCTACAATCTCGTATGATTTAACCTCAGCATGGCTGTGGAAAATTGCATAAGCCATCCCTGCCATTTTTCCTGTTAGCATTGGGGTACAGAGAATCTATGACTTGCCTTAGGTATCAAAGTCAGGGTGTGAGACAGAGCTGGGAACAGACGTTAGATTTACAGCCTCACAGCCCAGTGCTCTGACTGAATAAATCTCTACTTCTGCTTTGTCTGGAGTAGGGAAGACTACAGTGCCCTAGCCTGCAAAAGGAACTCTCAGAAAAATATCTATCTATGAATTATTATCTCTTAGGTGGGGTTCTTTTCATGACATTCATGGTTAGAAGTCATTTCTGTTATAAGCACTTTCACAAAAGACTCCTTCTAGAAACCTGTTGGTCCCACAGTGCTTATGATGAGGATAATAAAAGGGAAACAGGTGAATCTAAAATGTCAAATCATTCCAAAATCCAAAGTCCAATTTTCTCAACTTCAGAAGAAATACCTTCATCTTAGAACACAGCAAATACATGAAAAGTTATCATGTAGTCCTGGGAAAAAAGTCATTCCAAGTGAAATCATTGCTGGATTTCCTTTAATATTTAAAAAAGAAAAAAAAAAAAGAAAAAAAAAGAAAAATCAAAAAGTCCAGTCCCCATCACCAACCAAAGCAAACAACAAACCAAAACTAAACTCTGAAGAAATACAATTTTCTGCAGAACTTGAAGACTCAGAAATTTTCCATCCTCCTCAATATTTTGCAGTTGGGAATCCTCACTGCTAGGTATGTTATGTTAAAGGCAATGGGCATCCAAAGACAGGGGCTTTTCTACTCTACTCAAAGAGAGCAGATGCTGTGGAGGCTGCTACCTCCTCGTGCTGTTCAACCTAAAGAAACAGACCAGCTACAAAAAAATGGGGGACACCTTATGCCTGCACAACACTAATGAAGTCCTCTCCAGAAGCCTTTGTAAGGACTTCTTTCCCTGTAACTCCATGGAGTTTCCTTGCCATAAAGAGAAAAGGAGTCCAGAGTTTTGCCCTCCTCTGCCCCTGCAGCTGCTGCTCTCGCCTGCGGCAGGACAGCCACACCAGTGCATCTGCCCTGCCTCAGTGTACAAGACAACATAGGGAAGCAAAGTCCTCCGTGTGAGCTCGTTCAGAGTCCACAGAACCCAAACACAGGAGCTCTGTCACAGCACTGAGGCTGTGGCCATGGACCTTGTCAGTGGCAGTTGTCAGGACACTGCCCTGCTGCAGCCTCTGGCTGCCCTGAGGGAACAACGTGCAGCTTCATCATTTCATCACCCTAAGAATGCTGGCATTGGTAAAGGTAAGCAAAAGGACCCACATTTTGGAAAAAGCAGCTTTCTCATTCATGAAGTCATTTTCCAGCCAGAGAAATCCATGCGCTTCACTGAGGGATATATCAAGAAAGCAATGGGTATGGTGGCGTTTGTTGTCCTTTTGTACTTTCAAAGGGAAATATATCCATATTTGCACACCATGGATGCACTTAAATTTGGATTCAGATCAGCCAGAAAAAATAAAGTAAGAAAATAAAGGAGCCAGGAGTGAATACTTATGAAGGAAGTCAATCCATAAATCGAATTATTTAAGACAGAATGTACAATCCCTCTCCTAACTGGCTTTTCTCCTTGAAAGACTTTTGATGGAACAATCTTCTTCTATTTCAGAAATACCAAAGAGAAGCTGTCCAAAACCCAAGCCCCTCATTTCACAAGAGCCACACTACATCACAGCAAGGGAGGATGGGGGTTTGCCTGCTAATGTTTGAGCTCTTTTAGTAGAAGGCACAAGGGAGCTGCTGTTCTCCTGAAGGTCTCTGGCAGCCTGGCCCTGGCTCAGGTGGTTTTGCCTCTCAGTAAAATCAGTGCCAGCCCCTGGGATGTGGGGAAGTGCATTCCTGCCACCACCCCAGTGAATCAAACCACACAAGGAATTCTCCCAGCCCTGACCCTGCTCACGTGTCCCCCTGCTCTGGGTCAGGGCAGTGACAATCTGAACAGCCAGGTCCTGTGTGCCCAGGACCCTGCCACAGAGCCACAGCACGGCTGCAGGGGCCAATATCGGGAAATCAAGGAAGTTGCTCTTCTTTGGCAGTTTTTACAAACACTTGTCTTCTCTTTTTGTCCCAGCACAAAAGCTGGATCCAGCCAAACAATATTTAGGGTGAGCAGCCCCACAGTCCCAGAGCCCCAAAGTGACTCTGGGGTGCTGTTAGCCATCTTCATAACTTTGGTCTCCAGGAGTGCGTGGCTGTGCTGCCAGAATATGACAGCAATAAAAACTTCACCCTAAAGTTTCCAATATGAGGACACCCCCACTAATGTGATCCACGAAGCAATTCATTATCCTCAGCGTGCTGCCCAAGGGGCCACAGACTGCTGCTGGAGGCTCTCTCTGCTCAAGCTGTGTGCAGAGAGCAGCAGCAGCATTCTGCACTTGCAATTCTGTCCTGGGAAAATGCATCCACAGCAGGCTGGGGAGTCAACATCTGTAAATATGTCTTTGAGAAGAGTTGCATTTGGGGATTTTAAGCTGGAAAAAGCTTGATTTTCCTATGCCATACAGAGTCTAATCCTTCATTCAAAAGCCTTGCTCTACTCACCTGTAACACAAGAACACCAGCTAGTGCAGTGGCAGCTGATAAATGATGGCAGCAATTGGATTGCTTACACATTTGCTCTCCTGAGGAGGCTCCAATGCTGCAATCCCCTCTCTCCTTGAGGCCTCTTTGTAGAAAGCCAACTTGCCAGTCTTAATCAAACCTATTGATTATCTGCAGCAATATAATAAATGAAATTTAAAATAACTTGGCTCTAAGAGAAACAAGTCAAGGAAAAAAAAAAAAAAACAAAGTAAAAGATTTCCCTTGCGAATGTTTTTGAATTTCCTGCAGATGTAAGAAAGTTTATTAGAAACTTTAGATTTTTGACCAAAACATTGTTTGCTTCTAAATGACTTTATACTATTTTGAGCTTTGATCATTTTTAAATTGTCTCACTATCACTGAAGCTGAAATAAGATATACAATATTTTAGTGTTCCTTACAGTTTCTGGATGTCTTTAATGAGCCAAATATATTGCAAAAATTTTTGGGAAGCAAGACAGCCTTTTCTATCCACAGATCATTTACCAGAGTTATTCAGCATATTCTGTACTTTGAAAATACAAGGTCACTGCTGGATAAAGGAATCGTGCTCAAATGATTTAGCTGATTCTGAGACATGACCACAAATGTCATCAGTTAGATTGTGAAATGGCTCCTAAGGAATTTTAAATCTGTGAAAGTAGAAGAAATTTATATACCAGAAATCTGTAATTGACTCAATATTCATTCCTTTCTGGTGGCTATATGTAAAGGATACAGCACAAAACTACAGCAAAAGTGAAAACTTGTTTTATTTGAAAGGAAGCCTACATATTAAAAAAATCTATGCCCACATAATGTGAGAAATTTTATATTTGCAGAAAAAGTATAAGTTGCTTTTGTAACCTGTGAAAAGGAATCAAGTAATTTCCTAAAGCAGAATTCATTGATGTAATTTGTGTAGTTTACAAACACAGACAACATTGAGATTTTGGAAGCAGAAAAATTGCAGACTTGTTTCTTTCATAGTTTTTCTTTTTGTTTCCATTTGCCTGAGCTCACAGTTATTAAAACCTTTGAAGCAGTTTTCCTATGAAAAACTGATATAAATTTCATTAAAACTATCAGTAGGCTGACTCCAGTAAATTTCAGGTTGCATATCTGTTGATCTCTAAGTTGAAGGTCCCGACAGGAGCAATGAGTTGATTCATCCCGTGATACGCCAGGCTGCTGACAAAGGCAAACCCTCTGGATGCTGGAGAAACACAAGCCATGCCTCCTGCTACAAAAGCTCCAGCTCATCCCAACAGGGTGAGTTAAGGATATTGTTCATTCAATAATTCACTGCTCTAATTGCACTGAGCATGTTATGCAGCATGGATTTTAACTCAGGGGTTTTTTTGCGTGCTCGTGCTACCAGCACAGCACATCAAGATCTGTGCAAAAACCGAGTGGGAAACGTCAGGGGCTGCCCATCAGCTATGTGGAAATACCTAGCCACTGCTTCTCCTCCACTTGCTTGCTCCTGTGGAGCTTCATTCACTGAAGCAGAAGCAAATAAGACCCATTAGGGCTCTCATAAATAAAATCAGCACTCCAGTGACTGGACAAGTGGCTGGAATTTTTTTTCTCCACAGTATATATGAAAATTTTTGTCAAGGGAAAATATTTCAGAACATGAATGCATTTTTCCTTAGGTCAGTAGCACTGGGCTCTCCCCCATCTTCCCAGCCTTGCATTTAATAGCTTCAGTGGATCTGGGACAGGTCCCCAGTGCACAAGTGCTGTGTCCTGATGTGGAGCTGCTTCAGCTGCTTGCCTGCACATTTGTCTCTGGATTGAGCCTGTCAACTTGTCACTCTTTAATTACATCCTTTATGATTATGCTATCTTCATCTTCAGTCCCAAAGACCCTATTTTGCTTTTTAAAAACTTGCAGAGATGTAATGGGAACTTACAATACTCAGAATGGAATAGTAAAAGTGCATCTCCTAGGAAAGTCTCTCTGCTGTTTCCAGAAAACAGCCACCTCTCCTTGTTGTCTCAACAACTGGCTGTCAGGCAATGCTTATGAATGAGTACCAGGTCTGCACTCTCACATCTCTGGGTCTTTTATATTTTTGCTTTTCTTCTCTCCTTATTCCCCCTCTCCCACAAAAGTAACAATATTCTCTGAAAATGATGGAAAGTGAGTCCCGATTCTTGATATTCTTATCAAGGCAAGTTCTTCACATGGCACATGGTAATACTTAGGAAAAGTGTTGTAAACAAATGTTTCATTGAACTATTTTTGTATAAGCCATGCAGAGTGGCAAGTTTTATGAATGAAAATGAAATACTAAATTAAATCCATTTGTTGCTTCTTAACAGATACCACAAACTTCTTAGGTACAAACCAGTCTTGGCTTTTCCCCATAGAATATTTCAGTTTGCATGCTTGTTTTTGTTCTTTTGTTTTGGTCATCTATTTTCTCCTTCAATAATTTTTGCATTATTCCATAAAAATACTCATCTGGATGCCCAAAATGTCTTACTTTTCTAACTCACACTTCACAAATAATGGCTTTCAGCTCCATTGGTCATGCTGAATTGCTGTCAGCCTACAACTTTCATGGCTGTGGCATCAAAATATATTTGCTCATTTGTTATATATTTCATTAAATAAATTAGACTGCTGCATAATGAAATGTATCTGGTTTATGCATCATTGTGTTCTTTATACAGATTGAACTTGTCTGAATGTGGAGAGATTTGCTAAGTTAACAGCCTCAGCATCTGAAAGCCTGCAAACTCATTTTTATACACTGAAGTAATGTGAAATGGTAACAAGCAGAAAAAGAACAACGGGGCACAGCTCAAAGAGAAAGAAATGAAGTTCTGAGAACTTCTTGAATCGTTAAATGCAGACTTCAGGGTTTGATTTCTATTTTTTCCCTTCTTTTCTGCTTTCTGAAAATGGGAATATGGAGTTTCTTGAATCTGTGGAACCTGAATTGCAGCAGATCTTTTTTAATATCTGTGAAGGGACAGCTCTACCCAGCACATGGCAGTCTCAAAGGTTCATTTAGCAACACCATAGCAAACAGTAAATAATTAAACACAATGCTCTGTCTCAAACACCAAAGCCAAAGAGACAAGGATAATGAGAGGCTCCTTGGGCGCAGGACAGAGGTTACATTAAATAATTGTTATATTACTTTCCGAGTGGATATTTCTTGCTTTCTTTCCTTTCAGCTGTTCTCTTTTAACTGAGGCACAGAGACACACACGTGGGAGGTACATCCCAGTGCCAGTGAAATAAGAAAGGCTGAGTTCTGCATGCAGAGAGATTGAGTGCTGACACCAGCTGGGGGGAGTTTGAGGGCAGACATGGCAAGGCTGGCTCAGCTGACAGGTGGAGAATAGCTGAACTGCCTAAATTAATTCTGAGCAAAATTAACCCTGCAGATGATCCCTTGCAAACATCATCCCCTGGTGCTGCGAGAAGGCACGGGCTGCACATGTACCCAGAGTAACTCCTCGTACCTGGGCTGGCTTCTGCCAAGCTGGTGACACCAGCCACAGTGGTTTACCTTGTCTGCAGAATGAATGGCAGCGGATCAGAAGGAAAATGCATTTTGGGAGGGGCTTTGGCCCCATTCTTTGTGCAGATGGAGTGCAGTCTCACAACAGCTGGTTTGCTTCGAGAGGGAAGCTGGCAGCCCATGCATGCAGAGGTCTCTCCTCGAGGCCACCCGGTGAAGTGCCCCTGGAAAGAGTTTGGTCCTGAAGGAAGGGGACCTTTTCTACACCTACCTGGCAGGAGGGGGTATGGATAGCACCAGCACCTAGGATGATGGTTTAGAAGGAATTTTTAAAAGAACTGAGCAATTATTAAATACCTAAATAGCTTTCCCCAGGCTTTTTACCCTACATAAATGTGCTATTACAGTATTACCAAGAAAGGTAGAGGTGAGGGGATTGAGCTCCCAAACACACAGGGTGTCAGGCAATGAAGATTAGTGCTGCTGACAGCAAGAGAGGTGAGTCACAAAGATGCAGCTGAGAAGATTTTTAGAAAGAAGATATGAAGACTTGTAAGATTTGATTTTACATCTAACAGGCTGAATTAGAAAAGAGAAAGAAGCTCAAAAAGCTATCCAATTCTTATTTCTCTCACAATTATCTGCTAAAAAAGTATTATTTTCTCTAAAACATTTGGCCTGCAGGACCAAATTTTTCATCCAGCAAATCAAAATTAAAATAAAAATGAGAGAAAGGATAAAACTTTTTAAAATTACTGTGTAAGGGCAGGCTATTAAGGTTTAGTGCAGGCTCACACAATTTCTTTCCATAGATTATCTGTTTTCCTTCTCCAGATAGAATTTGTCAAACATTTGCAGTGGGATGAGGTGCTCTGACTGTGTCAAGAATCTGGAAGGAGTGTAAGGCAGGGTTCTAGTTTTCCTCCCCCAGGGGAATTGGACAGGGGTGATGGACTCTGCCTCCAGAGGCAGATGCTCTTTGCCATAAACAACGGAGCACCCTGCCTGTGTGCTGTGGGTTTGGGATGATGAAGGAGTGCACTGCTGCTGCTGAAGGAACAAAGCAGCTATCCTTGTTTATGGCTGACACCCAGCAGCTTATCCACAATGTTAGAATCTTGCTCCTCTGGAAAAACACGTTACAGTGGCTGCTGACTTCTGATTTCCTGTAATTTACTTCACCAAAAGGTGAAAGATTGATTGCTCAGCATTGGCTATTAACGTGTACAGTTCCAGTAGCTGTCATGGAAGTCAAGTAATTCAGAAATTTTGACTACTTTAGGGTTCTTTTGGTCTTTGAGGGAAGGAGAAGCATATATAACTTGTCCCATAAGTAATGGCGCGTTAACAGTGTGACATCTTGCCACTGAGTGCAGGGCAGAATGGATGGCCCTGGCATTCTTAACAACACAGTCATTGTGAGAGCTCTGATGTCTCTGAAAATAAGTCCATCTAGCCACACATAAATGGAAGCCACTTTCAGAATTACCTGTCCATCCTGGTAATTTATAAATCAGGCTTTGTGCAGACAGCAAGAATTGCATTTTCTCCTCTGTTTACAAATGCTACCATAACCTGAGTCTTGGGGTTCAACTAAACCTGATTCAGTAGACTTGCACTTCAAAAACAAGACATTAGGCATCTGTTTCTGCAATTCAGAAGGTCTTTATTATGCTCAGATGTTGTTGGTTCTTTTGTTTTTTCAGTCTTTACAAGAGTCCTGGGTCGAAGGGATGCAGGGGAACATTACTGAAATGCAGAGATTCACACGAGAAGCTTCCTAAACTACCAAAGGCCAGGCATTAACAGCCAAACTGGAGAGGAGAGTATTTCCTCTCAGATTTCATGCCTTGTCTCACCTTGGTTTTAAATTCCTTTTTCCATTACATAAAATGATTTTTTTTTTTCTATTTGTTTTCCTTTTGGGTGACTCGCAAGCAGCTTGTCTCTGCTCTGCAGATAGAACAGACCAGTATGCTGCACACAAGGAAATCAGCAACACATCAGGGAAAATGTGGACTAAACATGGATGGAAAACCTGAGGGAAAAACTTGTCTACTGTGAAGTATTCCCACCAGATATCATTAAACTGTACAATACAAATCTCTTTCACAAGCCTTGCGATGTGGAATATGCTTCAAAAAGAAGAGCAAACATTTCCTTAGATTAAGATCTTAACTACATCTTCAAGCCCGTGCTCAGGGTATGGAGCTGTCTAACCATTCAGGTGCCTGCAAAGGCAGTCTGGATCACAGTGGGGAATAGTGAAACAAATGAAAGGAGGAATGAAACATTTAAGATGATCTTCACTAAAAAATGGAATTAATTCTTCATTACATTATTAATTCACCACTGAGCATAATTAATTTATTGGCCATTAATGCTGCTATTTGCATTACCATTGGGTTCTCTGGATAAAAGCACAATGTGACTTTCCTAACACATTTCAAATGCTGTAATCAGACGGTGAATTGCTCTTCAACAGTGCTATCCAGATTTAAGGCATGGATTATTTGGTCTCTCTAAACTGCTTTCTGAGACTGGTAACAACTTAAGAGACTGCATGGATTATTTTGAAAAGGTCTGATACATGACAACAGCAAAAAAAATCACATTCTAAACACGTCTCTGGTTATAGGATACCTGGGGCTGTTTCCAAGTCATTTGCTCTTTCTCCATCTTTCCACTACTGAGAAGACCCCACATTAAAACACCTCCTAAGCTCCATGCTCCCTGTGCAAGATGTGGACACGTGTGTGGGAGACCTCTGCACACAAAGTCCTCACTTAGAAAAGAAAATACAGAGAGGTTTGAGAACCTGCACTTGTTTGACAAAGTGTTGAGTTTTTTAAACAGTTATGTTCCTATTTTCACTGCCAGTATAATTATGGCATTTCACACGCTCCCCACTGTAACAACAATTGCCACATAGGCAGTAGGAGCTGAAAGGAGAGGAATTTCAACCAAAAGAACTTTCAGTTTGGGTCTCAAGTATTTACTTTTACTCCTTCTTTCCCCAGTCAGTAATAAAGCACTCTCAAGCCTGAAATATAACCACTGTTGTTCTCTTGATATTGGAGTATGCTAATGTTCCACCTCCACAGTCTTATCTAAACGAGCTCATTAAATTGCATAAATAATATTGGCAATGACATGTAAGAAAAAGAATTGAGTTCAGTCTCTCTAATCAATGCTAGCTGGGCAAGTCCACTGAGTCAAACAAACAATCAATGAAAAAGAATGATCTATGTCACTGCAATCAGGGACAAACTGCATCTGAATCAAAAAGCTTAATTTTTACACTGTTTCTTTTGAAGGGACAATCTTCACAGGTAATCTGCAGAGGACATTGCTGAAGAAATCCAGAGAGAGCAGAATTCCATCATCAGAAAGTTTTACAAAAAAATTTCCTTGAATTACATTTTAAAAAACCCAAACATTGACTTTTCCAAGACATTGCTAAGTCCTTTGAAAGAAGGAAGTCTAGCTAATTATTTTTAGTTCTGTTAACCATTTCAAAAGAGAGGAAAGGTATTTTTTTCCATGCTCCAGACATTCAAAAATGAGCACTTGTATTTTAAAAACCTTAAGGTGTGGTGGACACAGTTACATAGGAGAAGGGGACCAGGCCACAATAAGATGAAAAACGTGAGGGAGAAATAAGTTTAGCTTACAAATAGGTGTATTTTTCTTTAGAATGTGTTGCTGGTGAAAGCTATTTTAGAATTGCAGCGTACATTCTTTTGCTATGTTGCATTAGATGCTGAAAGGCAGAGTCAGAGGCCAGATGATAGCTGTCAGGTGAGCTTAGTCTGTCTTTCAGTGTCTGCCTCAACTCTGTTTCTTTATGATATAAAGGCATTTGAGAAATGTGACCGTAAACATTTGACATAATATCTAAAATGACAGACTAAAATTGCTTATGCTTGTTTTCCACCTTCTGTTTGAATGCACAAATCTTCAAAAAATAAGTGTAGACTGCTGCCCCCAAGGATTCTCGTCAAGTGTTTCTTTCATGCTGAGACAGAATGCAAGAAAAAATGAGAGATTCCCCCCAGGACCAAGACCATTAATGAGATGGGGAAGCACTCAACTCTTGAGTCACTTTTTGAAACACTACACAGAACCAGGGCTCAAGTTTTTCTACAAAACTGATGCTCACTCCCTGACACTTGTGAAACGAGGCACTGGCTCAGCCCAGCAAGCTGCTTTGATGAGCATCAGTAACTTCTGCCAGAGTCTGATCTCCTGCTCACTTGCCTGCTTTCAGGGGTGCCCTCATCCCCCTTCCAGACTAGAGGCCTGATGCATGCTGTGATCACAAGTGACACGCTTTGTCTTCAGTCTTTTGAAGGAAAATATTCATCCAAACCTGAGGCGAATGAGAGTTATTCTTGAAAGAATTGTGAGGGAAGTGCACAGCTACAAGGCCATGATCACAGAGACATCTGATATTAGCACTGCCATTGTAGAGGGCTTTGTCCTTTTGACCCATCATTTCCCAGACAGTAAATCCACTCCTGGGTCAGACTAAATGCAGCTCACATTGGTGGAAGATGTCTGTTCTGCAGCTGAACACCAGTTTGCAGATTCTAGACTGCAGCTAGAACACTTTCTCTGGTACCAAATCAAGTTTTGGTCTAGAAGAATGTTATTTCCAAATGCAGAGCAGCCAACCCAGTATGCCATTTTCAGCTGCTTGCAGAGTACCAGTCTTTTCATGTAGATCATATTTTGTGTTCAAGGAAGGGCCACAAAACCACATTTTGCTCATGAATGGACAAAGAGGGGGAAAACGGGCTTTGCAGATATCCCCCACGTGAGCAAAGTGGAAATTTAAACAGCAAAAGAGCATGGGTGGTAAAGGGAGCAGGAAAAATACAGAGGGAATAAGAATTAATAAGAAAACAATGTAGCAATGATATAATGAGAAAGACAAAACAAGGAGCCAGAGGGAGCTGAAATAATGAGAACTTAGTAAGTCAGAGCTAAGAAGATGGAGAAGAGAAAAAAAGCAGCAACCAGAGGTAAGACAGGATCCCACCAGAAGCACAGTAATGTGTCAACACTGAATGGCTCCAAATCACAGCTACAACTGAGCTCCAGGTCTTTCTCTTCCTATGCTCAGCAAGCAGGCATGGAGCCCAAAGGCTAACTGTGCCTGTCTCCAGTGATGATGATGATGAGTCCACAAAATCCACTTTGATTATATTGCAAATTACCAACTTTGTATCATTAAACTAATAATCATGGCTGGATAAGACAACAGAATTTACAGAATTTGAAGGATTTCTTATATGAGGTGAAATAATGGATAAGATTAGGAAATCATTTTAAAGTACAGGCTCAAAAACAATCTTATGGCTGCCAAGTCAAGCATTCAGATGATACCCCATATAGCCAGCTTGTAAATTATTAAATGGTATTTATTTATATGATGAGATAATGCTTTTCTCTTCCACTTTATCCATAGCTCCTCCAGAAGCCAAGTGTGCTTTTATCAACACAATGATAGAATGTACAAACAGAAAAAAAGCTCTCCTGGGTCAGAGGAGCCAGCAGTCTGTCACGACGAGCCCTGGGCACAGAGTGCTGGTGAGATAAGCAGCAGAAGGAAAGCTGTGGGGCTGCTCACCCTCCAGCCTCCTTCACTTCATCCTCCCCCACTGCTTGGTGCAGTGGGGATAGCTGGGGACTATCCTTGCCTTTCCCATTTAATTCAGGTGTGGACTTGCTGTCCACAGGGTGGAATAGACATCTGGAAGTCATCTGTCTCTGTCTGAGGGCAGGATTAGCTATCCTTGACAGATAGATATCCAATGGATTCAAAAAATCCCTGGTGAAGAGCTCTCCTGAGCCTATTCTAATATGATTTACTCGCTCTGCTTACCTTCAGAAATATTTTCCTTTGTTAACCTAACCCTGCTTTGTTGTATTTTAAGTCAATATTACTTAACCTTCATAGCATCAACACAGCAGTAAACTTTTCTGCCTTTCCCAGCACTCCTATGGAAGTAATTGGCAGCAAGCTAAATAAACTGTCTTAGCTGAAGTGAGCACCACCAAAATACTGTGCTTTAAGCTGTCTCCAGCATTGGCACTGTGCTGTATTCACATGAGTGCACCGTGCAATGTTCTCTGGCATGGGGGCCAGCAGGGATGGGATGGCCTGGGTGTGCTAAACACTCTCTACAGCATCATGGCCAGCAGGGATGGGATGGCCTGGGTGTGCTAAACACTCTCTACAGCATCATGGCCAGCAGGGATGGGATGGCCTGGGTGTGCTAAACACTCTCTACAGCATCACTGCCAGCAGCAAAAGCAATGCTGCCTACTGCTGTAACACCTGACCAGCACAGGATACTCCTTACAGCACACATAGTCCTTGCCCTGGTGGTCCAACATTTGCAAATCAAAATAGGATGAGGAGGCCAGCACTGCCTGAAGTATTGCACTTTTTTTAATTTTTGGTTTACTTTATTGATTACAGCATGCTACTTGTTCACATCCTGGGCCTCTAAGTACCTCCTGGAAAAAGTAGCATTATTACATATGCACAAATATAAACTTTCATTTGTGTGCTTTCTTTTCTCCCAGTTCATTACTCACAACACAGCTTTTATGTGTGCCTCCAGTCTCCCTTTGGTTTTGAACTCATTTTCCATCACTTTGCAGTCCCAACCTCATACAATTTTTATTTCTCATTTCTCAGAATTTCTAAGAATTGATCTTTTATCTGACCTTTCCACTGAATCCACGCAACATGCCTATACAACTTTTGACCCTTTGATACCTTCTGAAATGCAGCAGCATACATGGTCTGAATGCTGTTTTCTCCAGTATTTTCTGGCTGAACACAGGTCCAGTTTGTCCCAGCAGCCTCATTCTGTGTGCCCTGTTCCAGAGGCACAGCAGCCTGTAGACAGTTCTGTCTGTTTCTTTTGGAGGAGTATTTCCTCCTGCATGTTCACAGCAAAGCCTCTTTGCTTCTGTATCATTGGTATCCTCTACCCTTTTCCATTCACCTGCTCTACCAAAAGCAATTTGCTTTCCCAATCATCAGATAATATTTATGCATTAAAATCTGTGAACAATAATAGAAATACCCCATTTCAAAACCAGAGCGGCCAAATAGACAAAATTAAGCTGTTTTGCTTGATGGGAACTTCTTTCTGTACTATCTTGTCCCTCAAATACCATTTCAGCCCTAGTTTAACTTTTCCCACTGAGCAAAGAGTTTGTTTATCAACTGATAATGTGGAAGCTTGAAATTTTCATATCCAGCCTAGACAGTACCTTATAGTCAGTCCTTTAGCTTACAGGAAGAAAACATCAACAGCAATACAGTTTATCTAGTGCTCATCACCCAGAGGGGCTCTCGAGCACCCCGGAGCAGATCTGCAGCTCCCACGAGGGCAGAGCAGCAGCACGCAGCCCAGCACGGGGCTGTGCCCAGCTCAGGTGGGCGTCTGCAGGAGCAGGCATTGCCCAGGCACAGGCACTCGAGCAGCTCTGCACAGCTGCACACAGGCCTCCTCTCAGTTTGAACCCAAACATTACCTTCTGGCAGAACATTTCGATCCGGGCACAAGTCAAGGAAGTGTGCCACTGCCTCCCCCTGCCCTTCCCTGGACTGTTGTGTCTGTAAGCAGAGGTCTCTGAGAGCTCGTACTTGCTGGACTCTCCTCTTCCCCCTCTCTGCTCAAGCCCACCGAGCTCAAGAGCCCAGCTGACACTTCTCACTCCATTTCCTCGTCAGACTCAAGGTAGCATGGGCATTTCTTCTCATCACTTACACAGACTTAAGAAGCAAACTGGATCACATTCCACTTTCATGTTTCCTTCCTAATGCAAGTTATTTCATTAACACTCTCGTGTCCCCTTCAGAAGATTTCACAGGCCAAAATACTCCTACACATCAAAGTAAAACTCTCCAGGCTGCTTATAAATAACTCCACAAGCATAGGCAACCATATTATGCAACTATGAAAACACTTTTTCTGTATGAAATCTTCAGAAGATTAACATCCTTTCATATTTGTTTCATCTTTTGTATGTCACAGAAGATGATGGATGAGCACAGACATGTTATGATGCAGAAAATGCAGGAAAAGTTTCTCTTGGCTGATCAGGCTACCAAAGCACTGTTAGATATCAGGAGGAATCATTGACTCAGAGGAATCGATTTGGCTGGAAAAGGTTATATATGTATTGAGAAATAAAATAAAAGGAAGAAGTGGGGAAATTACAACGCAGGCAAAAATAGCTTTCAATAAGCTGCCCTTGGTTGCCATGGTTCCCTACTTGGCTTGTCAATAAAAATTATGAATAATAATACCTATATGAAAGTCAGACATAATCACACTTCTATGGCTGCCCTCACAAACATACAGAAATTGTTACTCCTACACTATATTGATTCTTTCTCCACACTGGAACCACTTCAAACAGGCCTTGAAGTTCCCAAGCACTTTGGCACCTCAGAGCACAAAGCCATGGGACCCTTTTCCCCCATGCTCAGCAATGCTCCTCTCTGTCCCCTTCAGAGGCCACACAGGGTCCCCCTGCTCAGCGATGCTCCTCTGTCCCCTTCAGAGGCCACACAGGGTCCCCATGCTCAGCAATGCTCCTCTCTGTCCCCTGCAGAGGCCACACAGGGTCCCCATGCTCAGCAATGCTCCTCTCTGTCCCCTGCAGAGGCCACACAGGGTCCCCATGCTCAGTGATGCTCCTCTCTGTCCCCTGCAGAGGCCACACAGGCTCTGCCCCCCATGCCCAGCAATGCTCCTCTCTGTCCCCTTCAGAGGCCACACAGGGTCCCCCATGCTCAGCGATGCTCCTCTGTCCCCTTCAGAGGCCACACAGGGTCCCCCTGCTCAGCGATGCTCCTCTCTGTCCCCTGCAGAGGCCACACAGGGTCCCCCTGCTCAGCGATGCTCCTCTGTCCCCTTCAGAGGCCACACAGGGTCCCCCTGCTCAGCAATGCTCCTCTCTGTCCCCTGCAGAGGCCACACAGGCTCTGCCCCCCATGCCCAGCAATGCTCCTCTCTGTCCCCTGCAGAGGCCACACAGGCTCTGCCCCCCAGCTCAGTGATGCTCCTCTCTGTCCCCTTCAGAGGCCACACAGGGTCCCCCATGCTCAGCAATGCTCCTCTCTGTCCCCTTCAGAGGCCACACAGGGTCCCCCCAGCTCAGCAATGCTCCTCTCTGTCCCCTCCAGAGGCCACACAGGCTCTGCCCCCCCTGCTCAGCAATGCTCCTCTCTGTCCCCTTCAGAGGCCACACAGGCTCTGCCCCCCAGCTCAGGCTGTGTCCCCAGTGATCCCACAAGGGCTCTGCAGACACTGCCTGCAGCCCTGCAGCCCAGGCACAGGAAGAACAAGGAAGAAACAAGGGTGGAACATTGTCCTCCTCAAGGATTTTCTGCGGCAGGAGCGAGGGACACAGAGAGTGCTCCTTTCCTGGGACAAGCAGCCGAGGTGTCACACCTGGTCAGACACAGACCTCTCCCTGCACTGCAGTGAACCTACACCCAGCCTTCTCAGGCACGGGTGCTCAGCTGCGAGATTCCAGCTGCTCCACAAATTAACAGACACAACAAAAGCCCTTTCTTGGTGGTGGGAAATTGTGCTTACCACTGATCTAGGGCTCAACTCCTTTCCTTCTCACTCCCCTGCACACCCACCCCCTTCAGTGTCCCTCACTTTCTATCCCAGGTTTAGCAGTGTGACCTCGGAGGCAGGTGTCATGCTCAGCAGTCCCTTGCCTTTGGCATAAACTCACATTGTCCTCCGAGTTCTGAGCTACAAAATGACCCAGAAGCCACTGCATGGCAAGCAAGAGGTACTAAGTTGAACCTTTGAGAAGGCAGGTACAGACCTGCCACAGGTAATGCTTTTTGAATGTCATATTAAACCTTTTTTTAAATGGAAATTTAATAATAGGTAGGCAATCATAGGCTATGTTTGCCTTCTGAAAATATCTAACTGGAATTATATTTTAATTTTTGAATAAAAAAATATTTAGTTAAATGTTCCCCCAGAATACCAAAGAATTTCAGACTGTTCTGCAAAGATCACAAAAAGCTTTGTAAGGCTAGGTACTGAGTGAATACATGGAGACTTGACTACCAGGCTCAAACTGGAAAGTATTTGTTTGGCAGTCTTGGATGAGCTTAGGATTTTCCAGAGTAACTTGTGATATTTGGCTGCCTGTTTTTGCAATTTCTTTTTCTTTCTTTTTTTTTTTTCCAATTTAATAACTTTATCTTCTTAAAAGCAGTGTGCTTTATGGTAACTGTAGCTTAGGCATTTGTAAAATATACATGTGCCCCTTTCCAGTTATGTTCTGAAAGAGAAGGCTTTTCCCATCTTACACCATGCAGAGCAAGGAATTGTTTTATATAGCACAGGAAGGCAAAGACTGAGACAAAACCCAAACATTATGGATGCAGCAATTCAAAGCCTTTGATCCTGAACATATTTTAAACATTGTCAGTTGCACATTTATGAGAGGAGATGGGAGCAGGAGAGATTAGAAGAGCAAAATGTTGGGATAGAAAAAACATGATACGTTCTGCTTATGTTTCAACAGCATAACCACCCTCATTCTGATTTATAAACTCCCCTGATCTGCAAGAATCACTGAAAGAGGCAGCCAGTCACCAAAAATAAGTTGTTTTTCAGAACACACATATTCAGGCAGCTTAGGAACATGTACCTGTATAAGAACTTGTGTCTGTATTCACCATCAGATTTTTTGATACTCATTAGACTCTCCATTATTCAGTTTCATTGTGATTACTCTAATTGCAATACTAACAATTAATAGTTGACTTTATATCTTGCTTGCAAAGTACCCAGGAGAATGAAACACAATAAGCACAAATACAACAGAGAAGCATATGCTTTCAAATTCATAATCAGAGGGAAATTATACATAATTTAGTATTTGAAGGATATTATTAGAAGGATGAGATCACCACGATCACCAGCTTGTTTCCAGATCAGGGCACTTACTTCAGGAACAAAAGTGCTAGATATGCACTCAACTAGATGTGAAATTTCTAAGGAACTCTGAAGATGATCGTTGCCCACAGCTGATAAGGAAACAAGGACATCAGGCACACTCTGAGGTAAAAAAAGCTGCTCCTCTGTTTTTCCAGACAAAGAATTTGACTTCACCTCTCTGTTTTTTAATTGTCAGAAAATGCTGGAAAATACATTTATTTACAATGAGTCTGTTCTAAAAGCTCAGATTCTAAGCTATTCTTTATAATCTGCTTTTTCAACACAAGGTTTTTTCTATTTCATGTATTTTTCCAATTCTAGAAAGTCTTCTTACCATATATCTGAAAAAAAATCACGTCAGGACCAATTGAGAGAGAAAGAAGAACAAAAGTGGACACAAGATAACCTGCCAATGTCTATATTTCTGCCCTTTGACTTTATCTATTCCAAGATGGCATTTTACTTTTTGTGTATGACAGGGAGGTTTTTTTACATTGGGAAACAGTATTCTTCATGGTCATCTTAAATTGTTACTACATAGGTATGTTTTATTTAAGATTTTTAGGGCTTTATTCTGCCTAATATTTCCTGCTCCACCAATGGCATAAGAGCCTGCTGGAGCACAATTGGCTGCTTGGTACAGACCACATGTTGGATTGCATTCCACTTTATCAGAACTTTTTAAAGCTGTATCCATCTATCCTATAGGCTTCTTGCTGGTATTTTGTTTCTGACCTTGCACTGGCAGAAGTCTTACAAAGAAGAATCTTTCCAGTATGTTGCTGTGGCCAGGTTTCTGCCTCCACCCCGCTCCTCTGGTGCCATTGTGTGTGCTCTTTTTGCACTGCACTTGCCTGTCAGGTGGAATACCATGCAGCCATTGAGAGTTCTTCTCAGCAATCAATCTCCAGAAAAAACTCCAGACCCTGATATTTCTGCTAGAGCTGAAATTAGAAGGAGCCTCAGCAGCCAGCAGCAGTGACAGAACTGCACATCACACCAGCAATTGGGACATGGGAGCATGGTGGTTATGTTATTTTTCTCCTGCTGCAGACTTTTCAGGTATGCACAATGAGGAATAAGAACTTTGAAGGGAAGGAGGACAGCAGAAGGTTACCCCAGGAATTTTGCAGAATGCAAATGCACGTTACTGTAGTAATTTTTAATAATAAACCACATTTCTGCAGTATTCTAGGAAACTTGCACAGTTTGCTAGAAACAGCCCTTTCTATTACACCCGGTGCTGTTGACCTTACTGTGTCACCAAGGATTTTTCCCTATTCTGCTTGCATGCAACAAATTCAGATCTTAAACAATTTTTTTCTTCTAAACCTCATATTGAGAAGAAAATCTGGGACAAAAGTGCACTGAAACTTATTTTCTTTATTTAGATAAATTTCAAATTGTCTATACAGACATCAGACCAAGACAGTAAAGCAGCAGCTCACAGATAGCAGAATGAAACAAAGGAAAAAGCACAGGTTTCTTCTGAAAGGATTTGCATGTGTCCTTTGTGTAATAACTCAATTTTTTACAAAACATTTAAATATTAAATAGTTAAACTGCACAAAATTTAAATCAGAGACAGACTTCAGAAAAAAATATTAATAACTCTTCAGTTATGGAGTCAAGATTATGACCTTCACATAGCAAAGGGAGCATATTCATTTCTGTTGGGTGAATAATGTTTTTCTACTTGTAGAAATTACAATGTCATTAACAGCAAAATCTTATGCATTCTCTTCCTCATAACTTTCAAGGCAGAGTGCACAGGATGCAAGCTACCATCTTCTGAAAAATCTTCTGGAAAATGTACAAAATACAGGACGGAACAAGCGAGAAGAAATTTAAACATGGGTGATTATTTTTTGGATGCTCAGAACAAATCCTGAATTCACATTTGTGTACAGCCTTGGGCATATGGCTTCAGTACAACCAGCTGAAATGAGTTTCGAGCAGGAGAGCCACATCTTGCAAGACTTCTCCAGCTTACAGCATGCAGGTTAAACAGGAGCAGCACAGCTCTGCAGTAAAGTGCTGCTGAATCTACTCCACCATGAAGTGCAGCTGGCTGTGCTGCACCTCTGCAACGAGAGGCATTTGCATGAGCAGTAAATGCCAAATGATAGAATAATAAAATGCATTCATTGCAGAAGGCTGCCTTTCTGTCACACCACCAAACACGGGGTTTAGATTCTCGAGGGATCACACTGAGTAAGGAATTAGAAGAAATATGCAGCAGAAATGGTGTGGGAATCTTATTAGGTACCACTCTAGTGTCTTATGTCCTGATAGAAGAGGATTAATATCCTTTTTCAAAATGCTATCATCATACCCTTGATACCTATATACCTTTACTGATTGCTTCAGGAGAGCCTGTGGCCTTAATTTCCTGTGGTAATGGTTCCCTACTCTAGTTGCATACTGTATGGAGATGAGTTTGCTTTATCATGCTGAAATTTCCTGCTTCTCATCTAACAGTCTTTCACCTTTTTTTTTTGCATAGCAAAAGCAGTATTCTGCGAAGCCCTTTCTTTCCTTTCACCATGTCATTTGTCATTTTATATGTATTTTTTCAGGCTTGTTATTGGGTTTTTTTCCAAGTAATCAATCCTAATCTAAAACTCCTCTCTGGCTGTTTTCATTGACTCATTTTTCATTTTCTTTGACATGCACAAATGTACTCCAATTCTGCTATATTATTTTCCAGGTGGAAAAGCAGCAGCGAATGCATGAACAAAGACTGCACCACTGATTTATCTAACATTTCTCAGCTTATCTAATGTGCTCCTCTTTCTTGTACTCAAAGGGGTTTTTTTCTCTGCACACTGGAAGATGTACATAGTACCAATGCTCTTATAAAGCCCAAGGTCTCCAGCTGAACCCTGACACTCAACAGGAAGAGGGAGCCCTTGGTGCAAAAGCTGGGAAGGGGAAAACAAGGCAAAGAGCAATCAATTGATTTGTTAGCATTGCCAGCTTGGGTTACAGTGCACTGTCCATCAGATTTCAATAATGCTTGCATGTGTTCCACACACCTGCACAATTGCTAACACAGCTGCACATTTCTGAGACACAGTCTGTGGAACTGCACAACCCTTAGGGCACTCTAATGACACCAGAGATTGAACAAGGTGCTACACCAGATACAGGATATTTATATTGTGCTGTACAGTCAAAGCTGTGCCATATTTAATGTCCTATTGCACGACATCATTGGATATTGATTTTATAAATACAGTAACTTGCAAGCTTTATTAGCAAGCAGATTGATGAAAATAATTTTTTAGAGCTGAGTTTAGGCTGTTTGTATTCAAGATCATAACAAAAGGGGCATATAAATGACATCTTGATGAATTCCCTGGGATGTGAAGACATCACAATGAAAATAGATTGTCTCTGAATCTGGGCCATTTGATCACTTTATATTCACCCTGTTTTCTATAGGAAAAAAAGCCAGTGTGAAACAACAGGAATGCCAGCAATGTGGACCAGACTTGCAACTACTTAAGGGATTCACTTCCAGTGATTTAGGCCCTGAATGTGTTTGAGAATCTGGGCTTAACTCCTCTTTTAATTGGTATTTTAACAAAATGCATCCAAGATGGTGAGAGCACAAAATTCGCAGGGAGACCTGGAAGCATCCACAAAACCAGAGGGAAGGATTGCATAAAGCCTGCAGTGTCTGTCATGCAAGCTAGAGCAGACAACTTCCATGTCACTTACTTCAGAAAACTTCACACTTCAATTTTGATCCATATTATCTTCAATGCAAAGAGAACATGAGGAAATTATCAAACTTATGAAGTGGTATTATCTGTATCAGAAGCTTTCCATTCATTAATCTGCATATTTCTAAGTTATTGTAAAGGAGATGTATAAGTTCCTTTAAGAAATTCAGATCTGTTGATTATACAGAATACACGAGCTCTCCCTTTCTGAATCTCTGCATAAGAGGGATAAGACATGCCAAAGGCCCACAGACCTCTCTCCTCAGAGAACAGCACTGCAAGAGACTGCTTTGTATTAGGAACTAGGTCAAGATGCAAACTGAGATGCCATATTCATTCATTATCTGAAATTGCTTTCAGTGACTTGCTGAGCGTTGTAATGTGTTTAGCACAAGCTTTGGTTTGGGGTTTTTTGAACAGAAGAGCATGACAATGGCAAATGCCATGAATATGTCCATTAGAAACTAATATTCTGTTACTTCCTCACTGTGTTCCATGTAATGTGTTTTGTCAGTGAAGTTGTATCTTTTGTCACTTCATGTATCTACTGCTTCATTTCAAGTGGTTTTTTCTTTATTTTTTTACAGAGTACAGATATTTGGTAAAGACTTGCAAAAGAAACATTTTTTACAAAACTAAAGCCTTATCAAGGCTATGCTTCTATTAGGAAATCATCAGCCTCATAGGAAGGGAGTAGCAAACAGAAGATGTTGTCGTTGAGAACGCTACATCATCACTATACAGAGTCTTCCAAATCTTACTGCAGACTAGGCTTCGTTTGGCCATCAGGCTGAATGTCCTCTCTCCATGCATCTGTCCAGCAGTCCAAAGCAGCAGTGGTTGGAACCTTTACACCTAAATGAGAACTGCACGTGCAGTGGGATGCACGCCTGAGGCAGGATTTGCTTCGCTTCCTCTGAAGAGTCTCCTTCCCAGACATCAGGAGGGCAAAGCAGGAATGCAGGATAGTCAGGGAACTTGATTTGAAACTGCACTGCCGCTTCACAGGAAAATGTGGGTTCAGTCAGGGGCTCTTCTGCCTAGCACGATGTCTGCCTGAAGATGTTCCAGGTTTAAGAACTGAGTAATCCCTCTGTCTGCAATTCTGCGCTAGTGCTGTGACAGGGCTGGCTGATGCACGCCTCAGGTCCTGCAGGTTCATGCCATAAGATGCTCCTGCATTCAGTAGGATCCTAGAAGGTGTTTATTCACTCCATCAGAGGAGGTTTTCATTGACAGCATTGGATTTTTGATCTGTGCGTGACAAAGTCATGGTTATAGTGTTGCACCAATATCTGAAGTACATTTTAAAAGGCATTCATAAAAAGATCAGGTTAACAAACAACAGAGAATTATCCAGAAATATGTTCATTTGGAATAGTCTTCAAGCTTTTTAGCCTGAAAATAGAGGTAATAATCCAGGGAACCAGCAGAACAAAGACACGATACTGCTCACAACTATTTTCCATCTAAATGAGCAATAGGCCAAGCTGCTGCTGTAGCTTCCACTATAAAAACAAAATTTGTTGTCATATTTTAAAGTAATGTCCCAAGATTATAGAGCTGCATAAGCACAGAGTAGCTTTCTGCAGTGTTTCAAGCTATTTCTGTAATATTTTCATAAGCAATTAAGAGTTGTCTCCTACCCTACCTCAGTCAATAGGAAATTTGCATTCAACAAGGATTAGGAACTGGGGCCCCACAGCAAAGCTCTTAAGAATTTCTGTCTCATTGAGGTCAATGTAAAGCAAGCTTGCACTTGAGTGCTTTGCCGGGAAGAGGAAAATCACTTTTTGTTTCTATGTTTTGCCTGTTTGTCTAAGTAAACAAAAAAGGCAGTGGAAGCTGATTTTAAATTTCTGCCATCACATTTCTGAAACTGAATGGCTCAGCTGGAAGACATGGAAATTAGCCTGTGGCAGGAAGCTATAGAGACACAACAAGTGGAAATGCAGCACAGTATTTATCTTCCTTATAAGTTAATATTCTGCTTCTGGCAGTGAGTAATGTCAGCTGAATCTAAGTTTCTGTGTTGTCTGATATATACGTCCAGGGTATTTAAATATACTGGCAACATAAAGATTTTTATGCATCAGCACTTTTTAAATGCAAAGTTGCCTTTACCCAGACCCTGATAAATGATGACACATGCCAGTTTACAAACCTAACATGGAAAAATTGGAGAATGTCATTATGAACGAAAAATATTTCTATTAGGGAATCAACAGAAACTGTTCCGTTCATACTGGCACATGAAGGTAAACAAAAACTGCAACAGAGCAAAGATATCAATCCCTGATTCTTGTAAGAGAAAGGTCAACATCATTGTAAATCTCCATCCTTTACTGGATGTGGTGGGAAGCACAGAGACAAAAGTTGAGGATCAGGTACTTAATGCCTTTGCCCCACTGTTCAATAGTGAAACCCGTTGTTCTCTGGGTGCCCAGCCACTGTGACCTGGAAGATAGGGGTGGGGAGTGGAATGAAGCCTCCATACCCCCAGGGGAAGGGGTCAGGAACCTGCTGTTACCTTTTGGTGACTACTTAGACACACACAAGCCTGTGGGGACAGCTGGGATCCACCCAGGGTACTGAGGAATCTGGCAGAAGAGCTCTCTGAGCCACTTTCCATCATTTACCAGCAGTCCTGGCTAGCCAGGGAGGCCCCAGGTGACAGGAATTCAACACAGGGCCCATCCACAAGTGTCAAAAGGAAGATCCAGGGAATTAAGCCCTGTCTGACCTCGGTGCCAGGGAAGGTCACAGAGCAGATCATCTCGTGTCATCTCCAACAACAAGTATGGGGAACCAGGGGATCAGGCCCAGCCAGCGTGGATTGGGAAGGGCAGGTCCTGCTTGACAACCTGGTATCATTCTGAGACAAGATGAACGGGTTACTGGACGAGGAAAAAGCTGTGGGTGTCATGTACAGAGATTTTCTAAAACCTCTGACACCATTTCCCACAGCATCCTCCTGCAGAATCCAGGTGCTCGTGGCTTGGACAGGTGTGGCTGTGGCTGGGGGAAGAGCAGTCTGCATGGCCAGGCCCAGAGGGGGGAATGGAGTCACTTCCAGCTGGGCTCAGCACTGGGGCCAGTCCTGTTCCACGAGCAGTGACCGAGGGAGGCGCGGGTGCTTTTTTCTGGAGAGGAGGCTCGGGGGAAGCTTTACTGCTCTCCACAGCTCCCTGAAATTAGGGCGCAGCAGGGTGGGGATTGACCTGCTTTCTCATCAACATTGACAAGGGGAAATGGCCTCAAATTGCACCAAGGGAAGATTAGATCAGATATTACAAAAAAATTCTTTCAAGCAAAGAGTTGTCAAACATTAACACAGGCTGCCCAGGGAAGTGGTTGAGTCACCATCCCCAGAGGTGTTTCAAAGATGTGTACCTGTGGTGCCTAGGGGCATGGGTAGGTGGTGAGCTAGGCATTATTAAGCAAACAGCTGGACCTGATGATGTAAAATGTCTTTTCTACCCTGTATTGTTCTACAATTATAAAGATTAAAACCTAAGTTTCTGTATTACAATGTACAAATATTTTATGTGATAATGTAATGACCTAAAATGTGATAACTCAGAATACCTGCCTTGGGCTGTACATTGATCTTTACATTTATCATCAATCCATTCCATATCTTTCCATGATAGGGGTGTTTCCTCACTGCTCACCTTGGACTCAGAATAACAATGCTTGCATTCCTTCTGCTTACAAAGGGACCACCAGAGAGGCTGTGCCAAATTTATGATCTTTTCCTTTAAAAACATAATATTGTGGAATATCATTGGAATGATATTGGCAGATCATTTATTTTTGAGTCAGTTTACACTTAGAAATTTGTGCATTTCATCTTTAGAGTGAAAGTCCTATCAGGAGAGTAAATCAAGTTCCAATTCTCGGTCGACACTTTCAGTAGAAGATGACACACTCCTGAGAAGACACAGGCACTCCTTAAGCTTTGATAGAAATGGAACAAGTGAGATGGGACAGAATTAATTACTGTACTTCAAAGCAATCTGCTATTTCTGGACTCATTGACTGACTTCAATTTTACTGATTGCAAACCATCAAATTCTTAGTGCTACTTAAACTTTTGCCTGCTGTGTTAATGCCTTTGTGCATAGCCTGAGGAACTGACCAGGGCTCCTTGCAGAACACAGCAGTGGCAAGTCAATTCCATTAAGAAATGAAATTTTAAAAAAAGAAGAAGAAAAAAATCAAGGAAAATTAAAACAAAAAGAACTGGACTAAAAGACATAAGCAGAGTTTTTCTTCTGTTTTGCAATGAAATTGTTTGTAAAATGCAAATACAGTGATTTTAAACTAAAAGTAGTTCCTGCTTGCTATGAAAAAGCTGGCTATGAAAATGTATGTTCCATGTGAAAGAAAATTTCCAGATCAGTAGATAAACATCAGCAAGCTATCCTGATCCTATGAATATTGAAATAGTTATCTCTGACAAAGGAACTATTGAACAATTACTTTGTCTTTCTCCTGAAAGATTTTTCAGAGATAAAAATATTTAAACACAATTTACATACTTGCTGCCCAAGTTCTCTCAGGAAAATGGAACTGTTAAAGAAATCTGGCCCAGGCATAGGATATCAGATTTCTAGCAAAAATTTCACCAAAACAAATGGTGATGGATAGCTTGTTGACTTCTGACAAGCAAGTAGACTGGACTACAGAATTGCACAGATGTGAATAACTAGATTGCACAGAGACAAAGCAAAGACTGGCACCAAAATACAGCATTTCCTTTCTCCGTTCTCTACAGGAGAGCCTTTCATTCATTTTGTCAATTTCAGCATAACAAACTCTTTTCAATCACAACTCCAACCCATTCCAGTAAAAAAATAAATATATTCTACCAATTTGTTACGAAATCGGAGCATTGTCTCATTACAGAACTCAAAATTCTCATTCTTCTCTCCATTAACCAACCTATTTCCTAGAGTGGTGATGAAAGCATAAAAATTTGTCATCATATTTCTACTCCCCAAATACCAAACATAATTACTCATCAAGAAGAGGCAGCATAGCAAGAAAACTTGAAAATCTCCCTTAAATACACAAGCAAAATTGCTGGTTTTTGTTGTAAACTCCTGATTTCTCAAGCAAAGCCAGAGAACCAAGGGATGAGGGAATGCAGTGGACAAAAGATAAGGGAACTGATACTCTCTCAAGCAAAGGCAGAGATCCCAAAGCCGACTCTTGCTGGCCAAATCCACTCCATCTCAACAACCTTCTGCCGAAGCTTTCCATTGCCATGTGGCCATTGTTTCTCATGGGTTTTAATCCACCCAGGTTGTGTCAAAGCTGGCTTTTGCAGGATCTTGGCCTCCCACTGTGGGTGCAGATTCTGGACAGCCTTCTCAGTGCCTTCCTTCTTTTCCTTCATCTTTTCCAGCTGCAGGATCCCATCCTACCTCCCCCCAAGCAAACCATGGTTTTGCATTCCCTGGCTTTTGGCCAGAAACACCCATTCTTAAGGCTGCTGTTCCTCTTTGGCACTCTTATCAAGGATCCTACTGGCTCAAAAAGCAAACACCAAAATGCCATCACTTACTGAGAGCACTAGCCTTCAGCAGCCATTCTGACTGCAGCTGCGAATGCCCACAGTGAAATGCTGCCTACCTTTAAGCCAGGAGAACCTTTCATCTTTACAGAATGAGGACAAAGTGCACTCAGGTGTAGCAGCAGCCACAAGGATGTGTGGGGCTGATCTCCAAGTAATCTGGAATCATCCATACCTCCTTTTAATTGTCAACATAGTTCAAGGGAACAAGTCAGCTGACAGTAGATGCTGAGTTAGTTAAAAATATGAATATTTTATTTAATTTCCAACCAAATCAATCCATCCACCAGCAATTTTCCAGAAAGATAATTCTATATTCACCACAAAGCCAAACAGCTGGATTCTGCCTCCATGGATTTAATTAAATGAGCTTACAAAGGAACCTGATGGTACCACAATGCACAAAATCCCCACAGCAGAGCTTTGAACCACAAATGCAACATACATCCCTGGGTCTGCTGGACTGAAGGCAGCTCCTGTCTTTTTCAAAGCCGTACTACTTCTACATGCTCAAGAGACAGATCCCAGCTTAATATTTCTGTGCTCAAATCACTGCTTAGGCCAGTCCAAAGCACAAACAAGGCTACCAGGTATGAATCAGATCCAGCAGTCGTCTCTCCCTACAGACAATTACACAGTCCAGGAAACTATTACGTACATAACTTAAAATTATTTCCACCTCCTCTCCCCTCCCTCCATTATCTCATACCGTCTCACCTTCCTTACCTCCTGTTATTTTCTCAGGAGTCAATAAAATGCTTCACAGCAATTTCACTGTATCTTCTACTTTTCCCTTGTTTCTTTAGCCAGACATAAATAACTCTGCTTATTCTGGAAGTGTCCTACAGAGGCCAATCACCCAGGCTCAGGTTAGAGTTTCCCTCCTGTCTTAAAATCTGCAGGTCTATAGCCACATTATCTCTGTTCTGGAGAAAAGTGCTGTGGTGCTTCTTCCTCCCATGATTTAGGGAAGCAATATGAGGCAGGATTGTTCAGTAATGAAACTCAGTGGAAAGCTAAAACATTCATCTTAATACCATCAAAAAACAGCAAATAAAAAAAGGGTGATGCTCACAAGTAACATTACTGATTTCGAAGTCATTGCCCCAAATTTGCATCTGTATAGAAGGGGTTCATTTCTCAGTCTTGTGATTTTTTTAATGGTGCTCATTGTATTACTCATACAATGATTGCAGACTGTAGATATTTAAGTAGGACAAATATTTTAATTTGTCTGACCCTGTGAACCAGACATCAGATTTCTATACAGAGGTATTTTTGTTAATGAACAAGATTTGGCTGAAAAAAAATTTACTAAATTTTGAACAGCTTTTAAAAATTAGTTCCATTCACCCATATTTAACTGACACATCAATCTAGTGGTTCTGAAACAGGTTAAATGACTTGAAAATATAGCAACAGATGTAGGTTTCAATATAACATAAAGTTCTGCACAGAAAGTGATGCGGAACTTTGAATATACTTTATTTTGAGCTAGTTCCCCTACTCCTGTGCAGCTATATATTTTTTTTGAACTAAAAGTAGTGAAGATTTATTAGTTGTGTTTTTATAACATTGCCTATTAGCACTCTGTGGAGGCTAGAAAAGGCAACTTTCTAAAGGCTCCTTCCAGCAGACTGAAACGACCTCATGATGAGCAGAGAGAAATGCACGAAAGATAAACACAAAATAAAGGCCCATTTTTAAGCTCCCCACCTCGTTCAGGAGACTTACAAAACGGCAGTGTCTAGCCCTTGTCTACTGGAGGCTTTATGCTGTTGTGGGATTTTTTCCTGTGCTACAAAATAAAGTTATTTACTTGTGAGAAATACTGGTTTGTGTCAGCCCCAGCCTAAGAGACCAACAACTTACTCTATCCTTGGCAACACGACAGGACCCGCCACTATATCATCCTGAACTGCTCCTGAATGTCTGCAGCATATTATGTGCAAATGTGCTTTCCTGTAGTGCCTGTAGCCTTTCCTGGCTCCTCTTTTCCTGTCCCTGAAACACACACACCATTCTTGCGCCCCAAAGACAGCACCAAGATTGCTTTCATAGAAAATGGGATGGTTGCTTTCACAGCTGATGAAGCTCTGGACCATGTTCTCTCTCAGTAATAACTGCAAATGCTTTATTTTCTCTTGATTTCCTACAAAAACGATGTATGGTGGCAGGAGGATAGGATACACAGTTAACCAAAGCTGGCTTTAACCAACTTTTTAATTGCTGAGGCTTTGAGCACACACAGCTCACACATTCCCCCCTGACTGGCGCTTGTGGTTCTGGCAATGGTAGAGTTGGCAGGGGTAGGTCCCAGCAATGTCTCAGTGCTGCTGTGTTTGCAGGCACATTTAGAGCACAGTCAGATTTGGGAAATGTCCTGCCTTTCTCTCTCTGGTGTATCCCGGACCATTAACCTGGACAGCCACACTGGGAAATCTTCCAGCATCAAGTGGGATGGACTCTGTAAAGATGAGGAAAACTCTGGGAAAGGAAAGATTGGAAGGAAAATTGGTGGTCTTGGGAGAGTTACTGTCTTACTGATTGGTGTGTATCTCTAGGAACACCAAGGTGGGACACCGGGCCTCCTTACATTCCCATCTTTTCCCACTGAATACTTTACCTTCTATCAAACGACAATATGCAGAGATGTGGCAAACTTCAGCCACGTCCTGCAGGCAGAGGAGAAGAGACACAGTGGAACTTGGAGCATCCCACTGTAATGCACAAATGCAGCTGTATTTCTATTTCTGGTACCCACCTGCTCGTCCCCCCTGCCCTGGCACCCGCCTGAGAGCTCATCTCTCACAGGCAGAGGAGCCCACCTCTGCGTGCCCCCTCCTGCAGTTTGCCTCTCTGAGCCACTCACTTTAGGAACTGAGATACCTGTGCATATATGTACATATGTATATTTGTGTGTGTGTGTGAAGCATGTGTTCAAATGTACACACACACACGTAGCACTTCACACAATGGCCCCCAGCTCCTGCAGAGACTGCTGCTCACCACTTCAGTGCAAAGGCTCACAATCTGGAGAGGGGAAGGGCGTTCGGGTTTTTAAATTTTTCAATGTTGTTTTTTTTAGAAAGCAGCATTAGCTTTTCAGGATAGCCTATGGGTGCATGCAGGGGTGTTTTTAACACTTTTTCAAACTGATGAGAGCCCATCTCAGACATGGTGAGGGTTTTTGCATGCTGCACCCTGTTTCAGCAGGCAATTCTGGTTCTGTTTGTGCTCACATCAAACACAGGGTGAACCTAGGCACCACCCATGCTCAGTGCAGGAGAAGAATAATATTCTGAAAGTGTTTTCAGAGAGTTTTTAGAACTCTGTGATCTACACCCACACTATCCCAAGATGTGTGTGGAGAGAGGAATAAACAATGGAGTGAAGCACTTGGAACAGCCAGCGAGCTCAGGGGAGCTTTTCCCAGGTGTCTGCATTCCTCTGGCATTCTTCTCTGCAGTTTTTAAACAACAATTAAAGGAAATCTCTTTGGAGCAAGGACACTGTTAAAATGAGCATTTGTTTAGGTCTTTGGGTCCTCAGTGCTGAAAGGGAATTTGAGGTGTTATGATGTATTTAAATAAACGTGGCTGCAAGACCTGAAGTTGCCCTTTGAATAGTCTGTGTTGTATTCTTTGCAGTGTCCTTTCCAGATGAGACTGTTTCATATAGGGCTTTTTGTTTAAATATATATATGTGTGTGTGTAATATATATATATGAGGTTTGTGCATGAGTAACATATTTTTTAATACATTCTTTCTTTGAAACCATTTTTTTCTGAAAAACTCTCCAGTAACTATATACATCAATAGAAATTTTTCAGGGATATAAACCCCGTGCAGAAAGACACTTGAGCTTTCCAGTGAAACATTGTCACAGCTGAAACAGGGAGCAGGCTTAAAATCAGGTTTTGAATGATTAACAATAGAACGGATAGATGAAATTTTAACAATATTCATTAAATAAAGGCAGCATTACTGAGACTGACAACCAAACACCTTCGCTGCACAGTAAGAGGGTGAGTAGCTCACTGTGAGAACAGAAATGTGACTCATTCAGTAGTGCCTCCTTCTCTTTTAATGCAGTGAGTCTGACCCCTGTGCATTGAACAGGATACACAATGAAAGACAAAAGAGTGTCTGTCATTACAATTTCTCCTCTGTTTTGAAGTGACAATTCAGCAGCCATCTCATTTTGTTCTCCCTAACCATTACAAAACACAAGATGTGATTTTTTTCCCGCATTCTTTCTTTGTAAATACTTTTAAAATTAATATGATGGATTGGGGGAAAAATATCTTTGATTCCCAAACTGACTCTGAGTATTGGATATGGCTGGAAAAAGAGGCAGGATTTCAGCCCTCAGGTGAAATGGTTGGATAAGAACTATATTTAATATCTGCTTATTATGATGAACTTCACCCTTGGTTTGCTTCCAAAGCTGGCTGGTGGGAGCCTCACAAGTCATCAGTAATTATCATGCTGAATTTGCAAAAGATGGGTGAATGCCAGACCCTTAAAGGAGGAAAATGCAGAGCCTGTACTTCAGAAAGGAGAGGGAAACAGACAGAAAGTTGCAAAAGTGTCAGCTTAGTTTCAATTTCAGAAAAATCATAGGTTAAGAAACCATCAAGCCAACTATTTTTCAGCACCCAGAATTAGAGGGGGGGAAAAAGCAAAAGGAAACATGGATTAGTCTGAGAAGTCTCTCTTTTGCCAATCCTAATTGCCTCATGGGACATGGAAACACTTTGGTAGAAGGGAAGCAAAAGATGTCAGGTCTTGGCTTCTAGCAGTGCTTTGAATGACAAATTCATCATCCAGCTGGGAGCCACGAGAGGCTGAGAGCAAGGATAGCTGGAGGAGTGCAATCAAACCACAGTTATTCATGATCCACTGCCAAAAGGAAAGACTCTTGAGCAGACTCTTTGGAGTCTGGAAGTACTGAATATTTTCTTTACTGTTCTAGATGTCTCGACAGGGTATTCAAATTAAATTTGCAGACAATACCAAAAATAGGGATTAATGGGGACTAAATGGGGACCAGCCACTCTCCTGGATGCAAGATTTAGAGATCAAAATGTTCTTGAGACTTTTATATGAAAAAGTATGATCAGAGTCTCATATTTTGAGAAAACAAATACATAAATACACATAAGCAAATTGCAAAATGGTAGGATTTGGTGAATTTTGACTCAAATTATGTCTGATATGCAACCTGAGGTTGCTGCAATAGCTGGGTGGGGTGCAGAGAAAAATGTGAAGCTGGCATGTCAGGTGAAATGAGTGTCCTGGTACGGTGACAGCCACAGCTCAGGTGTCTCAGGTGCTCAGCTTCACATTTCTGAACAGCTTTTCAAAGATTCAAGGAGAGATTAACCAGAGAGTCGAAGGTTTGCTCTGAGGAAAGAAGAAAAACCACATGAAGGACAGAAGTCTTTTTAGGTGTAAAAGGGAACTTCAGAGGAGTGGGGAATCACCTCCACATTCAGATGGGGAAGGTAAAGCAATGAGCTTAAATGGCAAGAGGACATGGTCCCGAGTGACAGGGGACATGGTCCCGAGTGACAGGGGACATGGTCCCAAGTGACGGGGACATGGTCCCAAGAGACAGAGGACATGGTCCCAGGTGACAGAGGACATGGTCCCAAGTGAAGAGGACATGGTCCCAAGTGACGGGGACATGGTTCCAAGGGACAGAGGACATGGTCCCAGGTGACAGGGGACATGGTCCCATGTGAAGAGGACACAGTCCCAGGTGACAGAGGACACGGTCCCAAGTGACAGGGGACATGGTCCCAAGTGACGGGGACATGGTCCCAAGTGACAGGGGACATGGTCCCATGTGAAGAGGACATGGTCCCGAGTGACAGGGGACATGGTCCCAAGTGACAGAGGACATGGTCCCAAGTGACAGGGGACATGGTCCCAAGCAACACCTAGGGAGGTTTCTAGGGGTGAAGGTTAGAACCAGGTGCTTGAGCAAGCTGTGGAAACTCCTTCAAAGGCATCGTGTGACAACACCCTGCCAGGATAACAGGCACTGCTGATCTCTCTGGGGCACAGGGGGGTCTCTGACTGTGGGCAGCCCAGTGGGACTGTTAGCACCCCTGATCCCACCTGGCCCTCCCAGGGGATAGAACTGCTCTCTGCTCCCTGCCCGGAGCCCCTGCTCTGTGCAAATCTCTGGTGCTGGGTCTCGGAAGGGCAGCAGAGCAGGAGATGCCAACATTGCAACTTGCCATTGCTCTTACTCAGGATCAGTCTCTCCAGCCGGGATTTTACTTGTTAAAAAACTGTGTTAGCTCTGTGTGTGTCCCTCCTTTTCCTGACTCATATTTATTCAACTGCTTAAATCAGGTTCTTTGGGTTCTTCCGTTCCTAAGATAAATAACACTTATTGCTTTCTGACTTCAATAGCCAAGCTAATAAAAATCCAGTTGTAGACTTAATTCTTTTTAAGCTTTTATGAACTGGAGCAGGAGAGGAGACGGGTTTATGCTGATGCACAGTCATTGGTGGTATATGAACACAGCCTGTACCACAGCCTGCCAGACCATGCTTTATTGTTGTTATTGTCATTTTTGTTTAGACTAACAGGAAGTGCTGCCACTGTTTGTTTAGAATCAAATTTAGTAATTCTGCATTGATCTGGAAAAAAACTGTTCAGAAGAAAAACATGACATTTACAGCAACAGGAAAGAACTTAAAAGCTATGCTAACAACCTTGCCTAGAGTATGCCACTTTCAATGCTGTTATTTAGTTACATTATTTTATTGCAAGACACATGCAGAAACTATTCTGAAGCTTAGAAGAAAGCTCTAAAGTATCATTAAAATACTGCTCTGAGGTATCATTGCATATATCTACCCGTATCCAGAGGAATAAAAAAATGTAGATGGTTACCAGAAGCTTAAAATCTAGCAGCTATATAATTTCTTAGATAAACAACAGCCAGCAGCATATGGCTCAAAGTGATAATTCTCAGAAACCAGCACCTCTCTGCGTCACTAATACCAATCTTAGCTCAAAAGTAGCTTTCCTGGTATGAGAACCCCCCATGCAGCCTCCTCTCTCTTGCTCTCTCTACACCATGGCAAAAGCATCGAGGCATCCACCCTTTGCCTCCATTCCCCTGTTGGTTTTCTTGGAGGCCCCGAAGCTACAGTAAACTTTGCCCAAGCCAAGGAGAGTTTGGTGGGCCTGGGACAGCCTTGCCTGTCCTGCTGCCAAGACAGACCAAGGTCTTGGACCTTCTTACCTGAGATGTGGGTGACTCCACATTAACCTGGGAGAATGCTTCATCCACTTGAATATGGGGTTTAGGGAACGTGAGCAAGTATAGAGGGAAAGAGGAAAAAAGCCAACCCTGCTATAGCCCTAATCCCCAATACCCCTCCCAGCCAGAAAAGCATCAGTGGCTCCCCAGCCTCAAATGCCAGAGGGTTTCAGAGTCACAGCAGAGGACTGGAGAACATTTAATAATATGTTAAATTTTCTAGCATTATCATGCACCTTCAGCAAATAAGTCCTTTAGCCTGTAGCCAGTGTACCTCTGTCTTTTTAGATCTTGTGAGACTGCAAGGTCTTTGGGGTAGAAATTTCATCTCCTTGGTAAAATATCCTGCACACTTTAACATATGATTTAAAAATGATGATATGGCAAAGGACTTCAGTGTCTTCTTAGCTGCACACATTTAGAACCACTAAGTTTTAACTGGCATCGTTCAAAGCAGAATTTAATCCACATTACACATTCCTATTCTGGGTATGTTTAAAGGCTATTGCAGAAAAGTATGGCTAGTTAACTATGAATCTAGTTGTCACATAGGAAAAAGGGACACTACAGACCTTCTGGCTGATGAAGACAACACTGCAAGGGAGACCAACACGCTTGTGATAAAGGGGAGGGCAATGGGTGCAAGGTTAGGTCTCTAGCAGCCTCTGGTGGCTGTTCAAATAGAGATTTATTACTTTTTTATGTCCATGGTTATCCAAAGTTGGGTTTTTTTCAATTTTGATTTCATGCAGTAATATGAACAACTTTTGTGTTATGAAAAAAGTGTCTTTGCTTGTGAACTCTTTGGTTATCTCTGAAAGTCTGTAAGTCTAGTATTTTGTTGGAAGCTTTTTAATTTGGTCAAGCTAGCAGCATCCAGGTGAGTGGTACTCATGGTGACTAATTACAAAGGTTCAATTCAAATGGTTTTGAGCACAGATTTTTGGGTTGACTATTATCAATGTAAGCTATATCAACACATTGCCTTGTAAATTAATAGTGCTGCCTTTTAATTTTATTGAATTATATTGTTTCATAGTAGCAGTAAAACACTACAGGCAGTAGATTTCTACAGGATTTTTTATCAGCTTTATGCCTCACCCCTGGAAAATGCAGTAATTTTTGTCAGGCTGTAATTCTTAAACATTGCAGCTGTCATCCACTGCAACTGCTGTAGCAAAGACTGCAAACTACTGAGAATGGCAGCTCCCTGTGTTCACAGACTCCTAATTTTCTAGCACAGTCTCATTTTAGTAGTCAGATTTTCACGTTTGGTCTATGCACGCTGGACTGAGTGTCTGGAACACAGCAGCACCCCATTGCGATATTTTTTCCAAGGAAAAGACCCTAGAGAAGGTTACAACACTCTTTTGTGCATGTAAACTGGTCCAAGTGTTTAGACAGACAATTGCTTGCACAAAACTCTGCCTGTGACTCCTGTGTGCTGCCCCAAGACGTTCACACTGCTGCACTGCTCATTTCAAGTGACATTAGAAAGATGAAAGTGTTCACCACTAAAATTGTGCCTTCCTGTATCTTGAGATGTCAACAAAATCCTACCTGGAGTGGGATGCAGGCAGGGCTGGGTCAAGGCAATGTGGCAAGGGTCATGTCCTTTCCATCTCAGCCCTAAGACCTAACCCTAACACGTGGTCTCATTCCTCCTCTGCCCTCTAAAAGAAGCACCTGTCACTCCTCCTTACAAACTGGATTTGTTCTGCTCTACCCAGATATAAAGAGTGGCTTATGTTGTGCTGACTAAGTCAACCTGACCTCAAGGTTAGATATTTATAATCAATGTATTTCAATGAATACTTCTCCCTGAAACTGTGCAGCAGATGATTAATAAAGAAGTTTTTAAGGACTTCCTAATGTCACCTTCTGATCTGTCTTTTTCTTTGGCTCCAAAGATCGGGTATTTTTAAAAGTGGGCAAACATTTCAAACTGACCTTTACTTTACATTCATGGGTCATTGAACAGTAAGGGCTTCAGACAATCCTAAAAATGCTTGTTTGTAAAGCAGTAAAGTTGTGTCACTTAGAAAACATGCATTCCATATGCAGAGAAGAAAGCCATGTATGACTTTAAATAGGAACCATAAATTCAAATTTACCTGGTGATATTTGTTCTTAAAACTTCTGCTAACATAGATCAATATGGGCAAAAAACATCATTAGAACAAGTCAGGAAGATTAGAGCTCTGCAACATGGAGCTAGAGAGACTCAAACCTCCCTTTCTGTTATGTGGAATTTCCTCCAAGAGGAATTCCACTTTACAGAGCAGTTTGGCATTTATCAAATCTTTCACAAGATTGTAGCAGCAGGTGTATAACCACAATGAGACAGAAACAGCCTTTAGCATCCCAGATTAGAAGAAAATGACCTGTCTGGTTTGAGGTTGGAAGTGTTTAGCCTATGGGTATGCCTGCAGCATCGCTGCAATGGCATGTGGAGGGAAAGCTTGGAATATTATGCTGTGGGTGATATATCATTTATTGAAGGAATTTTCATTTTTAGACACTGGTGAAGGATGGGATTTGCAATGAGAGTCTGTGAGGAGTTTTACACAAGGTCACCTTGTGTGCTGCGCAGTGCTGCAGAATTGAGGGCAGTGGCGTTTGCCCAGGGGGAAGGACAGGGAAATTGTAGCAGAGATCTTCGGGCAGAACAAAGGTCAGAGTTAGCACCAGCTGCATACCTGAAAGAAGTCATTGTTTTAAGAGCCACTGAAGGATTTTATTCTTGTTTACTAATCTAGGTGATATCATGGGGATCTGTGGTGATCTAGCAGTCACAACCTTACAAGAAAGCCACCAATCCTGCACCTCACTCCCAGTCACACAACTTGTGTGTCATTGCTCTGCTTCCAAAAGCTATTTTTATTGTCACCTGGAGCCTACGCAAAATCGTTTTCTGTTTCTTTTGCTCCTTTAAAGAAGGAAAGGTAGACACCACTGACTCCTCAGTCCTGTTAATGGCTTGTCTGATGGAGGATAGGAAACCATTGTTTAAAATATGCATCTGCAAACGAGCGTTTTGTTTTGAAACAGCTTGATTTTTAAGTGTGGCCTGAGAAAAGAGCCTTAGCAATTAAATATTATGGAGCACAGTGGTGGGAACAACTAAATTACATTTTCTTGACAGGGAAGATTTTCATCAAAAGCATGTTTACCCACTCAAAATAAGCTAGAAGTGTGAAAACCACTTGCAGGCAGCTGTGGGTGTTGTAAAGATCTATGCACAAAGGACCTGCTCTCGTTGCAGCGTTGTCCTGCCAGCCAGTAAAATCACTGTTCATGGGAAGCAGCCCCTCCAGAAGACTGTCACAAAAGGCCTCAGTGTGCAAGAAAACATGAGCAAGCTTGTCTGCTCTGCCATCTGTTACTGAGACCTCCTGTGAATGCTGAATCATTCCCTTCCCTTCTTAGCTGGCATCTTCAGAAAGCAGGGCTTGCTCGTCTCTCTGCCTTGGCTCGGGGTGTGAGTTGGGATTACAAACTGGCATTTTCTGTCACAGTCAGACTGGAAGAGAGAGACAAGGAGACAAACGTGTCAAGCCTTGGTTGTTGAAAGTTTGGGACAGAGAAAGAACAGACTGAATTTAATGTGGATCTTAGTCTTGAAGAAGAGGGGGAGCAGGAGCAGGAGTCGAAAAGCTCCAGCCTGCTGTTCTGCAGGCAGAGAGAGGAGAATCTAAGCAGCGTCTGATTGAGAGAGCTGAGTAAAGAAGCTACAGGGTAAAAATAGCAGCAGGCTGTCAATTAATCTGCCAGAGCTGGGCATGAGGGAGGAAACAGCACGAGGCTTCGGGGGAAGCCGAGTCAGGAATGCTCTGTGGGGAAAGGGGGGCAGCTCCACTGAGAGCCATGAGCAGGAGCTCGCAGAGGAGGAGCAGCCCGGGGGCTGGGATTCTGCACTCAGATGCAATTCTGGAGAGACTACCCAAGCCTCACTTCATCACAACTTCAAACTGAATATTTGTGTGAATGGGACCTTTTTATCAGTGAGATAGCCACAGTTGTTTTATGCCCTTCCTTAGAAGGGACACTTACAGATTCCAGAAGTGCCCTCACGAGCACATCTGTCTACCCCAAGGAGGAGGGATGCCACCCTCCACTGCCCCACCACAGCCACTGAAACACATCACCTCTAAACGAGACATGGGCACAGGAGGTGCTAAACCCCCTGGAGTGCTGTCAGTGCCACAGGGCTGGGTGTCAGGGATTTCTCTGCAAATGCTTTGGCTCATTGAGTAATGACTGCAGCGCACAGGCACACCTGATGGATGGCCTGCTCAGCATGCTGATGGGCCAAGGATGGAGCTCTGTCTGTGTTTCGCTTGTTCTTTCATGAATGCCGATGCTAGTGAAGGGTTTTGCAGCGTAAGTCTCAAGCTGTTTATTTACACAGTAAGAATAACATAAATATTTTGAAGTGTGGCTCAAACCAGCCTTCAGCAGAGACAGTAGACAGGCTCAGCAGAAAGAGCCTGGTATGAGCAACTAGGGTGTCATCTGTGATTGAATCCAGTGGCAGCTGCTGTGAACTGGGGTGTTTGAACCTGTGATCTTAATTGTGCTGCACACATTCTTGGACAAAAAGTGCTATAAAAATGCCAGGAGTAGCTATTCTGTATTTTAATAGTATTTTATCTATATCTTTTCACATTCACAGTTCCTGAACTGCCTGAGGTGAGAAAGTCAGCCTGTGCCTGCTCAGAGAAAAAGGTACAGCTGCGGTTGTTGTGGAGCTCCAGTTTGTAATTTCAGAGCAGGATGCAGGGATGGAGTGGGCAGGTCACTTCCTAAGCCTGCAGCTCTGCACAGGCACTGCCTTTGTGGCTCAGCACTCTCCAATTCCCTGTGCAGCAGTCTGGCTCACACTGGCTCTGCACCAGCTTCCCTGATCCCCCAGCCCACCCCATCCCCGCTGGAGCAGAGCCAGCCTGGCACCCACACTGGCTTCTGGTGGGGAGGGAACGTGGGTGGGCACCCACAGCACAGCACCCACAGATGAGAGCTGGGCATGGCAACCCCCTGCTCTGCAGCAGGCAGAAGTGGCTCCCAAAAGAGGCCCCGACCCCTCGGGCAGGGTGGGTCTGACAGCCTGGATTTGGGCACACCCCAGGAAAGCAGCTATCCCAGTGCTGCCAGACATCCTGCACCGCTGCTGAGGCCAGGCTCAGGAGCCCAGAAGGAAAGCAGCAGCATCCTCCAGCATCACAGCCCAGCCTGCAGGCAGCTCCATGAGCACAACTCTGCTCCTGGCTTGGACAGCTCTCCTGGTGCCACCAGCTCTGCTCTGCCCAGGACTTGTGCCAGCCAGGAGGAGGGGACTGGCTTAGCAGGGCTCTCCATCCATGCAAACCCATCTACCCTCCTCCTTTGGGAGACGGGTTAATTTCTGCTGTTTAAAAGGCAGAAGCAAAAGCAGGCGTGCTGTGAAGATGGGGCCTATTAGAGACATCTGTAATAACAAAATCCATCTCACCCAAAGGAACTGGGACACGGTGGCCAAGCAAGAGGCTAGCGAGGCAGATGGTCTCCACCCTTCAGAAACCTCGCAGCACAGAGCAGGGAGCACATTTCTCTAGCCCAGAGATCAAAGCAGTTTTCAGCTCTCCTTGTGGTTTTATTCCATGGCTGTTTAAGAGCTGGGCCAAGTGGCCATCATTTGCATGCACACGTGTTTGCTGTTCAGGGATCCAGCCCAGAGGTGTGGAGAGTTTGCCTTAGGTTGGCTCTCAGAGCGAGGTACCAAAATTTCTCCCTTCCTGGCTGTGCCCAGCTGCCTTTGCAGGAGAGCTCATCTGCTGGTGGGCTTGGTGGAGAACAGCCTGCAGCAGACAGCAGACAGTGGCCAAGTTATCCCAAAACATCGAGCTCTGATATCCAAAATCCTTGCAGCACTGCCGGGAATGATCTCTACATTTGTGTATTCTGGCTGTCTTGTGGGCTGTGTATGAAAACTAGAGACATTTAAGTGTTAAGCATGTCAGTAACTAAGCATAAATCACAATTTTATGCACTGGCTTGTTGCAATAATCTCAAAAAAGAGTTCTTCCTGTCTCTTACTTACCCTTATGGAAGACCATAAGGTGAAACTTGAGCTATTTCTGTTTCTTATTAATTAGGAGAAGTACCAAATGCAGAGCAAAGATGCCTTGCTCAGAGGTTAGAGATTCCCTTCCCTGTGGCTTCCCTGGGAAGGGAATGGTCCCAGACACCCAATTATCTCGATGACACACATGCCCTGTTAGAAACCTCTCATCACCAATGAATTAGGATCAGCTGCCCTCGTGAACACTTTACCTGTTACATCAAGGGTACCTATGGAGTGGCTGCTCAGCCATTAAAATTGGCGTGGCCACCATGGCTTAAAATCAAGGAGTTTTGGCTGCATTTCAGAGCACATCTTTGTCTTGAACTTTGAAAGCTGCAGTGTCCATGATCCTTGTTCAGCCCTGAATAAAGACTCATGCAAAGACGTGCAGAAAGATGAGGGTCTCAGCTGGTGTTAAATTAGCAGAGCAGAGTGCCCCATCTGCCATTGAAATACAGCTGCATGGTGCAAAGTGACAAACACTTGGTGGCTGCTTCCTCTGACAAATGTCCACAGGATTTCAATCACCAAAAAAACAAAAAGAAAACCAAAAACCTGTCCCGTCCATATGGCTGTAATTCACTGGCCATTAATCTCCCAGTGTTTACATGTTGATTCACCCAGAGTCCAATCGTAGCCTGTAGCTGTCAAGCCACTGCTTGGAGAAAAAACAGGACTGGTCCTGCACTCCCAAGGACTGCAAGCAGTAAATGAGTGCGAGGCCATGAGTCAGACATGTTCTCAAGCCATAAGAACCCTGTCATTTTTACCAGCTTCCCCCAAGCCTGCCTCGACTCCCAAAGGGATCCTCCCAGTCGCTCTTCCTCCGCTTCACTTGTAGATGTCACTTAACAGGGACTGAGGAGGAAGAGATTCAGCTCCACCCCATTTATCTCCTTCACAATCAGGCAGTTAACTGAAACACAGGGGCTTGCAGGTTTTTTCTGATAAGGAGAAATTGATGATGCAAAGGGCATCTGTAACATGGAATCCAATTTTCCTGAAGACAACAGCAGAGAAGATATCAGGTACTCACTCCCTGTTTCAGCAGAACTCCCACCCCCAAGGACTCCCTCCACACTGCCCAGCCAACCAAGCTCTCCTATCACCATTTGCCATGTCATGCTTTTCAGTTCTTGAGCTGTGCAAAGGAAGGCTCAGATCAGATATTTGGGGAAATTTCTTCCCAAAAGGGTAAAGTACCCCAACAGGCTGCACCTGGGCAGTTGATTTTCCCTGCAGGTATCTCAAAGACATGAAGATGTGGCACTCAAGGTTTCGTGGTGAACTTGGCAGGGTTGGGTTACTGATTCCAACCTCAATAATTCTGTAACTCTCCATGGTTTATGGGCTCTCCTCAGCCAGGTGTGCCTTTAGTGTGAAGCCCCTTTAACACAGAGTAATGGTGGCACTGCATAAAATTAGGGTTTTTTTACAGTTACTTCATAAATTAAGGATAATGGTTCTTCCTGTCCCCTGAATTCCAGCTTTAACAGGTTTCCCATTTGCAGTCAGGTGCTGGCCAGTCATGTGAGCTCAGCAGTTGCAGCCCAGCTCGTACATGAGGCAAATTGCTCCACAGCAGCCTGTGTTTCTTCAGTGGGGTTTTGTAGGAGGGAACCACACATGCACAACCCTTTTCTGCCTCTCTCTTCTCAGAACTCTTCCACATTTTTCCTCAACCTCTTCAGAAACCGAGTTTGGGTTTCTTTTCTTAAAGTTTCAGTCCTTTCAAAATGGAAATTGTTCAGGGACTGTGAGGGGGAAAGTAGGCAGACACCTGTTAAGTCTCCCAACTCAGACCTCTCCAACCTCAGACCTTTTTTTTCTATATTGCTAGTTGGTTTGCAAGCTAAACAATTGCATTTTAGATGCTTGGAAACATATCTAGCTTGCCAGAAGAGCTGATCAGCATGTGACCCAGTGTTTTTCCCAGCAGCAAAAATCAGGTGCAGCTCAGGCCCCTTCTTAAGGCATAATAGGCCGTGTCACCAAAGGTGTTTTACCAACAAGCAAAATGTAATTACCACTTTTCAAAAGCTGAAATTCTTCTTTGGCATCGTTTGACCTTCTAATGAGAATAAATATGTTAGTAAACATTGCATTCTTTGGAGATAACAGTCAAAGTATTAAGCACTTGCTGGTAGGAGTAAATTTAAGCACTTGCAAAGGGGGTGTCTGTACTCTTAGTGTCAGTGGTTTCCTACCTACTATTCAGGACAATTTATTTTATAATTAAATTATATGAGGATATGGGGTTATTTTTTCTTATGTGACACTGAAAAGTGAAACACTCATCAAATCCCCCAAAAACCTGGGTACTGAATTCTGACAAACTCCAGGGTGGCTCCATTTCTTCCCTGCAGTGTGAAACCATGCCTATGACCTGCACGCCTCCCCCAGGCAGAAACTACTACAAGATGACTCCAGGCATGGACCTCTCCAGCACCCACAGCTGATGATCATCTCCACTGGCCACAATAATTAGTTGATGGAGTAATTAACTGGGAGCCACATAATCAATGCCAGATGTTGTGGAGTTGTTTCATTTTGGATTGCTACTGGGTTCCCAAACTTATAATCCTGAGTGTTTTCCCCAGGGAAGGCCAAACTCTCCATCACCCAGTCAGAGCAGCTCCTTCAGTTCTTCCAGCTCAAGGCTGGGGCTGCGTTGCCTCACCAGCCACACACCATCACTGCTGGTTGGACTTGGGTGAGATTGGAAATTATTGGTCAGGTTTCTATTTCCCTGTGCATCTTTCTCAAGGAGATGTTTCTGCCTTAGGAAGAAGCACAGAAATGCGTCAGAGTTGGTGTATTTACGTGCTAGTGTTTAGATCCAAGTGACATTTATAAAGGAGAACAGTGAGGGATGGGTGGAGGTATTGTGCAAGTGCTGTGGTGGCTTTCTGGGGAGAAAGCTCTGTGGCTTCTTCAGGTTCTACTGAACATTGCAGAGTGGAGATTTCTCTTTTTTCACTTATTTAAATGATGATCATTTTCTGCTGATGAGTTCAACATCAGGTTTGTTTGGTTTTTTTTCATGTTGCCTTCAGACTATATTAAAAATGGTACATTTTCACTGGTTGTGAACTACTCTCATAGACATGGTTATACAGTGTGGCAGGATATGGCCTGCTAAATTCATGGTGATTTGGGCTCTAGTTATGCTGTATACTCACTGCAAATTAACAAATGCTGTGGAACGTTGTTGGGGAACTGATTTGTTCTTAGCACCCTGACTGTCTACGGGCCCTCAAAGACATTGATAGAGGTTTGTCAGACACAGGTGTGTTTGATTTAATGGGGAGGGGAGCATTTGTTGTTTTAATTGCATCTCTTCAACATTGTGAGTGCAGTGTGGTTTCTTTTGAGCCAGCAGCTGGTGGTGTGACACTGTTAATGAGCTTTCCCTCTTGGGGGCCATTGGTTCTTCCTGCACCCTCATCCTTCCTGCTCTCCTCACCACCCAGCACTCTCTCTGTCTCCTTCTCTGGACCTGCCATGGTGTTGCTCTGCAGTTAAGGAATTCTCTGCCTTCTCTGCTTTACAGCCAGAATCACAACACTCCTCTCTAGGTGCTGTTCCTTGGTGATACAGGTTTTATTTTGTTTCTATCAGTTCTATTTTAACTGCTTGGTAGTCATTTCTTTTTATTGTTGGACAATTTCTTTGGCTGATTTTCCCTGATGGACTGCTGGGATCTGCACTGTTTCTTCCCCTAGTTTTACCATAATTTTTCATACTTCTTACATTGTGACAGGGACACTTGTCATGGGGTTGACAGTCCTGGCAGATGCCTGTGACTGGCTCAAGTGCTCCTCAACACCTGCTGAATTTTTTCCTCCTGTTTTTAGTTTAAATACTCCCCCATAACCTTGTCTGCTTTCTGTGCCAGTTGACTTCTCCTACTTTCCTTAAGGTGGAACTATTCCTCATTTACAAACTTCCTCTCTTCCCAAATAATTCTGCTGAAGCCCTCACATTCATGTTTTTTCTTCTTCATGCTGCTTTTTATTCATTAATTCAGACACCGATAATCTATCTGATTCAGTTGTTCATTCTCTCTATTAATAATCAAGTAATTTATTTTCTTTTACATTTTGAAAAGTGATAGGAGCTGCACCCAACCATCATTCTCAATGCACCAGATGATGGGTAAAACCTTCCAAGAGCAACATCAAAATTCAGAATCAGCTATCATGAGCAAGCTAAGTAAGCTAAATGCAAATTTCCTCTTTGTAATTTATTCCTTTTAACACAGACCTGGAGAAAGGTGCGGAGATAATTTGCAGCCTACTCTGAAAGTTAAGATAAGGATTATATCAGACCACAAACAGATTATATTTAAAGCAGTGGGACCCCCAGGGGCAAATCCCCCAGCTGTTCCCTCTTGTTTACAGCAGCACAGCTCTGGCTCCAGCACTGCAGCTGAAGCCTCACAGCACGAGGGGAGGGAGCTCCAGGGCAGACTTTTGTCCTCTCTGGTGTCTCAATTCCAGCCACCTCCCACCATGAAACTCGGGCACTTTGACTTCTGTGACCTGCAAATGACCAAGCAGCTGCTGCAGATGTTGAAGCCCTCATTAATGGCATTTTTTAATGAGCCAGTCCAATGTTCCTGCAGCTGATTTGTGTTTCAGTACAGCGACGTGTCATCTAGCAATCAATTCCTCATATGGCAGTGATCACAGCCACTGTGTCTAGATTCTGTTCTCTGAAGGAAAGGAAGTTTCCTTAGGAAATATTTCTATACAATAAGATTTCTTTACCATGAGGATTCAATTTTGTAGCTGTGAGCTCGCTTGTCTCCGTCTCCCCTTCACACTCTCTGTGTAATTTAGATTCAGGTTCAATAGGAACTGCTTCAAAATGATTAACTGGTAGCAAGCACAAGAAAGCTCACACCTAGGCAGGGTAGCCTTGTTTTTGATTTGAGTTGTCTTTTTTTCCCCTTTTATTATTGTTTACTTATTTTTTTAAATAGCAAACATTAAGACACAAATGAGGCAATGATAAATGGAATGGAAGTACCAACTAGCACTAGCCATGTGGCTGCATGGCTCAGAACAGCATTTTAAAGTCAAAAGTTTTACATTTGAATGCAACAGTTCATGCCAGGAGCAATGCAAGGCTAAGTCAGTGCTGTTCCCATATTTACCATGTGTTTAACCCAACACTCACGTGTATGCTCTGAACTCAGGAGCACACACCTGACTGCCTGCACATCCAGCTGGGCTTTCCACTGCAGTTACACAAATACGTGTCTATTTAACATTTCAAGGAATAAAAATAATCACTATTTTATTCTTACTTTAGGTGTGTATTTGTTAACTCTGTAACCCACCACACACTGCAGAGAGCTCTTGCTAAGTGGAGTTACTGGGCTGGCACTACAATTTGTTAACACAGTGGGTTTGGATTTGTTTTCTCCATTGATGTTGAACAGTCAGAAATGTCTCGGATTGCTGACAGGAGTCCCCAGTACACCAAATGCTGTATCCCAGAGGTCAGTCAGGATGTTTATGTGGGAGTTGATCAATTGTCCAGTTCTGGAGTTCTCAGGGACACAGCCCTGCTGGTGTGAGTCTGGAGAAGCCAGAGGAACAATCAGAGGAATGAAGCATTTCTCAGGTACAGAGAGGCTGAGGAGCTGGGGCTGTTCCACACGGAAGAGGCTCCAGGGAGACCTTGTGCTTCAGCACTCAAAGGGCACCTACATGAAAGATGGAGACAGGCTTTTTAACGGGGCCTGTTGCAGCAGGACAAAGGGTAATGGTTCTGAACTAAAAGAGGTTTAGACTGGATAAAGGGGAGAAATCTTTTACAAAGAGGGTGGTGAAACACAAGAACAGGCTGTCCAGAGAGGAGGTAGATGACAGTGTCTGGAAACATTCGAGGTCAGGTTAAATGGGGCTGTGAGCAAAGTGATCCAGTTGAAGATGTCCCTGTTCGTGGAAGGGATGACCTTTAGATGACCTTCACGTGTCCCTTCCAACCCAAACGGTTCTATGATTCTGTGGTACTTAAACCTAAACAATATTAGAACAATGCATTCTACACTCACCAAAGAATGTGCAAGTTTCACCCCTTACCCTGAAGCCTGTTTGCTTACTAATAGATCATCAGGAATCCTTCTTTTCCTAGGCTAGTTTCTTCACAATTAAAACCTGTCTTCTGAGATGCTTCTTTTAGAGAAGCCTGTGGGTGTGTGGGTGGAGGAAATTGTCTTACGCATTTTTTGGTTTTTTGTTGTTGTTTTGTTTGGGTTTGTTTTTTGTTGATTTTTTTTTAATGACAATTGCAGGTTTCATTGATTTGCTTTGCCCTTCAGTGTTATATATATGAAAACACTGAGGACTGAAAGAGATGTGGAGTCAGGACACAGCCACCCTTCCCTCTCAGGCTGACAATACCAGGCCTGTGGGCTGTGGCAAAGGCACCTGGATACCTGTTCCACTGGGTCTTTGATTTTCATACAGACTGGTAAATTGGATCTCATCTGATGAATATCAACACTATCCATTTAATAAGTAGAAGGATTTTCCTTTGTTGCCTTACCCTTCTTGATACCTCTGAGTTAATTTTGTCACTGAAGGCTTGTGCCAGACGGGTTTGTTGGCATCTGCTGTGTACTGCATGGTGGGATGAGCAGTGAGCTGCCAGGTCTTCCACTGATAGGTTTGTCTGATTTTTTACCAGGAGAAGCTGGGTACTTTGGAAAGGAAAGGAAGTTAGTCATGGAAAAATGAGGGAAATAAAAGGTCAAAGACTGTCCTTGCCCCACGTCTTTTGTTCCCCAGCCACCAAGCAGTGAATTTCAGACACATTTCTGTGCAGTGACCTTGGCATCGATTCCTGCCATGACTTAACCACACTGGCATCATGCCATGGTCTCAAAATGTAAAATACCCTTCTACAGGAAATCTGACACTACCAGTATTACAATAACTGCAGTAAAGTAAACTGTAGAAAAATATGTTTCATGACAGTGGAAGCAGAAAAGCTGGTAGATGAATTGGATTCCTTTTCAGATGAATCTTCTATGGATCAGTAGGTTTATTCAGAGTTACTTAAAAAGCAGTTAACATTCCATTAGCAACAAACTGTGATCTGTGTCAGCAGTAAAGCACTGTTCAGTCATTTATTTTAGAATGAGCAGTCACTGCAGGGAGAAATAAAATTATGAAACGCTTCACAAGCAAATAAATAGTAAGGCAAAGCCAAGGATTTTCTCTCTTATTCTAAATATTAAGCCTTCCTCCTAGGAATATCTATTAATATACAGCAATTCTTTCCCCAATGTTTGCTATGTGCAGGGTGAGTCAGGACTTTCTGTATCTCCTGCTAGTTTGGGGTTGTTATCAAAGAGGGAAAAAGTGCATGCTGAGATTTGGCTGCTGCTATGGTATTTTACCAAAGTAAGAGCTCTGTTGGTTCAGCACTTTGTCCTCTGCTAATCTGGCTTCAGTCCCAAAGAGCTGCATGGAAAGAATCCCTTTCCTTGCAGCAGGAATGGATAGGGCTCAGTGCCCCGAGGGCTCTTTCCCTGATCATCATTCCCTCCCGTGCACACAGCAGCCTCATCTCCCCCTCCTCCCGACTCACAAAACCTGCGCTGGCACAGCAGTTAATGCCTGGCTCCTATTATTCTTGATGGGCAGTTTTGATATTTCCAAACCTTTTTATATCTTGTAAGAGAGGTCAGGTACAAAGCAGCCTTTGAGCGTCACTGATGCCACTGAGCCAGACACGAGCAGAACAAAAACGACTGAGATCTGTGCAGAGCCCTCTCCAAGCTGAGCTGCCAATGGCAGCCACCCTAAAGACATCTCCACGTTACCCTGGTGTCCTTCTCCTGGGTGCCAAATAAAGCTCGGCCACACATCAAACAGTCAGAGGGTCGATTGCCTGGTAGTGCTTTGGAGCCACTGCTCTGAGGTACAATCCTGCAGCCCCAGGGCAGACTGTCCCCACTACTGGACATGTCACATGAAACCAGGAGCTCAACAGCTGCAAAAGCTCCACTGCACCTTAACAAATTTAAATGCAGACCTCATTCCCAAAATAACCGGTTCTGTGCTGCACAACAGTGATGCCTGGTAAGGTTTTAGTCCTTGTTTTAATCACTCTGATAGATGGATCATCATAGTGAGGCACAGAGAGAGACAGCAGGAAGAAACATAAATCAGCACATGGTGACTACACTGGTTAGACAATCAGCATTTCTGCCAAGGCGCTGACAAGACATGCACAGCTGACCTGTGTCTGGCATGTAAGACTGTGAGTAAAACATTTGGCCGTAAATGCCATATTAACTTTGAAAAACTTCTTGTGTTTTATGAATTAGGTATTTCTATAAATCAAAACATACAAATGGGGTCAGTGGAAGTAATTTTCAATCACTAATTGATACTAGCATTGAGAAATTAGGGAGCTATTACTTACAGTAATAACCAGTACCTCCTCATTTCCCTGAGATTCTGCTGTGCCTACACAGAATAATGTGAAGGGAAAAACTCCTTTTTTCATCCTTTTCAGAAGAAAAGGATCCTGATGGGTATTCTAATGTGGAGAAACAAAGTTTTGGGGTTTTTTCCTACCAGTTTCTGATAGTGGCTGTTCTGATGTGGCATGAGAGCACAGAAATCATTGTGAGGGCATCTTCCAAAGCCATAACGTGAGGCTGTGCTCATTCTCTCCCACTGCCTTTTCAGATTATGATAACGAATAGTAATTTAGAATTAATTCAAAGCTAAATGATTTGGGCTGCTTTTTTCAGATCTGAGCCCTGACTGCAACAGTTGTGTTTAGCTCTATCTACAAGGGCTGAATTGCTCTGAGAATTACACTTTTAGGCTGTAGAGGGATTGTGAGCTTGCCCAGCTCTTCTGAAGCTCACATTTAATGGTGAGTCCAAAAGCCTTGAAGTAAAAACTGAAAGTAAAAAAAAAAAACAAAACAAAACAAAAAAACCCCAGCATTTTGTAATCTGTAATCTTTTTCCCATGTGAGACCTTTCTTTCCAGGAGCTGAAACACTAATATTTTCAAAATGGCTCAATAATTCTATTAAAAAGGAGGAAGCAAGTAATGAGTGGAAGTTATCATTCTGGAAATCTTCCAGTGCTGCTGCTTAGAAACTGTTTTAAGAGATATACTTGGAATTAGTCCTTGCATTTCAAATAATACAGTCACCTCAGCAGTGGAAGTGCAAATTATCAAGCTAAGTAGCAAAAATGAATTTATTTTTAACAGTTTATTCAGTCACTGTAATCCATAAGTGCATGCAGATGTTATGTAAAACACTGTGTATGGTACAGCCCCACAGCTAAGATGGTCTTTCCTTAAATCCTCTTTGCAAGTGTATTCTTCATATCAGAAGAAATATGCTTAGTTCTGTTTAAACTGTAAGAAATTAGAAAAATACATTTTTAATATTAGGTCCAAATTCAATTGACAATGGCATATCTTGCATGGCTCAGAAGCGACCTTGCACACATTGAATAAAGCCCCATAATTTTGTCCTGCAAGCACAGATTATGCATTCATCCCTTTTAAAATAGGTGATATAAATGGTTCCTTTGAAAACACCCCTCTGGTACTATTTTATTGCTCATTTTCCCATGGATGTTTAAAATGTTTAGATGTATGACAGAATTTGAAATCTAATACATATAGCAGCAAGTGCAGGCAAGTAAATCAGGCATAATATTTTGGAGTGAGCACCATGTAATTTTTAAGTGATTCACCTCTACACCACATGCTTATCCATTTCTGGGAGAATTAGAAAATTTTCTGCATCTTGCAAAAATGTGGCCTTTTAAATAGGAAAGCATAACTTTAAAGGAGTGAAACAAGGATAAAAACACTTTTACAAAAAGAGATTGCCAATGAAATAAGTCCTGAAACCATTGCTGGTCCATAACTTCTGATTTCTTATGGTCAGATAAACATTTACTTCATTTATATATGCAGATAGAGCCTTCCTATGAAACCCAGCTGCATTTGTGGCCTCAGCAGCCTTTAAGATAAATATTGCAACAGCCTCTTTCTCAGTGTCTTCTAGAGATATCAGTATGGACAGCATCTTTCCAGTGTTGTGCACTGAATTTATAAAGCTGATGTTATTCTCACTGCACATTACCTGGTTCCAGACCAAAATGGGGCACCCTGCATTCAGAAGAGGTATTAAACATCACCATTGCTGTTTTATGTGCTCCCAGCATTTTCTGTAATAGCTTCTCCAAAAATGTGAGGCACAAACAAACTCCTCGAGCACATGGCAGTAAAGAGCTTTACTGGGGCTCATTTGCACTGACCTACAGGGGTTCTTCTCAGGCTCCCCATTCCCAAGCAGCAGTGCTTGCTCTGCACTGCAGCCAAGGCCCTCAGCCTGTGCCAAGCCATCTTTCTGTCAAAGTACATTTTGCCAGCAAAATAAAGGCACAAATACCATTTATGTTCTGTTAGCAAAATCAGGAAAAACTATCTCAATGAAGAAAGGGGTCAGAAGTTACCCATCCAATGATCTTACAAAGCACGTCTGCATAGGTCTCATTTTCCACATTGTATCAGGAGCAGAGAAAGCCTGAATTCCCATCTAAAGAATGGAAATAGGAACACACTAGGAATGGCACCTCTGATTTGTTTATTCTAGGAAAAAAGGAAATCCTGTCTTCATTCCTCACTGAATTCTCATAGCCTTCTATGTGTCAATATTCTAAAGCACTCTATAAAATATACCTGACAGAAAACTACTGCAGCAGGACATTTTATTTCACTTCTGTGCTATGTATAATTATCAAATATTGGAAATGTTACAAAGAAAACAAGATTTTGGTTTTCATACACAGCAAAGATGTCCTAATTAATGAAATTTGCCAAAGCAAGAAGAGGCAAGGATTTTCTTGTGGAAGTGAACAAGGATTGTTTTTTCTTGCCTGGTTTGCATGGTTGTAATGTGCTGAACATCACACAGAATGTTCACTGAAACTTCCTATTACAGTCTTATTAAACCAGCATACTTTACAAAGCAAAGCATTAGTCTGAGTTACCCAATCTTCAGATATAATTTTTTTAAACTGAAAGCTTTTTCTCTGAACTTGCTGACATCTGTATGACATAAATAAATTGTAAGGCATCTAAAATCCATTACAGAAAATCAGGAATATTTCTAGGGCTCCAGTGCACTGAATCTTCCATACAGAACATACAATCCATGCGTACCATATCTGTTTAAAAAAATCAACAAACCACATGTTCTTTTTATCTGCAGAATTTATTTGCCCTCTCACCAAAAATTAACAGATTATAACCTTTTCTGTCTATTCCTAAGGACCAGAGGCGCTCCTTTGAAGGGTGAGGATGCTCCCGTGGTTATGAGTTTCAGATTCTCGCGTATGAAGTTGCGCTGTCGGACTGTGAACGATCCTGTGTAGCTGCTGGTGCACACCACTTTTGCTGCCACTGCAGGTGGTGCAGTCTGTGGAGGAAGTCCATTGATGATGTATGTCCACCGCATTGATTGTGTCTGAAAACAATCAACAGAGAAAGGAAAAAAAAAATCAGTGATCAAATACCTTGAAAATTGTGTCAGTAATTTAAGATGCAACACTGGTTTCAAAAGATTTTTGTTCTTTTCCATGTAATGCAGTGGAATAACACAGAATGAGAATTGCACTCCTGGAACAAAGAACTGAAATCACATCCAGCTTTATTCAGGACCAGGCATAACAAAGATGAGAAATTTACCTTCCCTGGCTGATCTAAAATCTCTTTTTTATCTAAAAATCCCAGAGCTCTGTATGTTTTTCAAAGAGCTCTGTATGTTTCTCAAAGGTGATTACTGCTTACTACAACATAAATGCCTCAAGTTTGTAGCACAGGATTCACTTGCAGCTCTGCCATCTGCAACAATGGTAATATCAAATGGTGGGATTTTCACATTAAACAATGAACAAAACTGAGACAAAAGGATTCAGAATATGCACAAGAGAATTGAAGCTTCATGTTGGAATCACTAGTTTGAGGCACATTCATGTGGATTGGAAATGACACTCCTCATTTGCTCTCTGTTTGTAACTGGTCTCTAGGAATGGAACATGCCTTTCCATGTCATGTCTTGTAATGCTTGAATACTTGATTCTTCCTGAGTGCACGGTCCTTATCCTTATTACACATCCCATCTATCCATGCTTAAGGACTTCTGTTTCCATGAATATTAGGGTACACTGCTGTCTACCTCCCATGCTTCATTTGTGTCCTGAAACAGAATTTTGGTTGTTAAAAACTCATGTGTAATTTTTGCAGATCTTCCAAAACTTTTCCTTTAATACATATCATTTTAATCTTAATCTCTTTTTAATCTTAATCATTTAATCTTAATCTCATTTTAATCTTTAATCTCTTTAAAGCAGGTCTTTAGTCCAAGTGTCTAGCATTTTCCTGTCATTACATTTGGAAAAAGGAATATTACTGGGTTTTAGTTTTCTGTTCTACTTTTCTTTAAAAAAACCCAAAACTACAAACTAACAACAGAAATGTTACAAACTCAGAACATATTACAGAATCTCAAATTACATGTCATTATGCCCAGCTTTGTACTGTGCAGAAGGACAAAGCATTGCATGCCCAACTTAGGCACAGACTGTCACCAGTTCCCTCACACCTAGTGACTGAAAATCCCAGGCTTAACATTTGGGGCTTTCCTTTTCTCCTTCTGAGATAGAACTAATAGAGGAAGACTGAGTAAAAATATGGTTGTCTATTAAATATATTCATACAGTGAAATTTGGCTTTTATACAGGACACAGAACACAGCAGATTCTCTGAGCAGGGAAGGCACATGAAATGAGTGGCATTTCCAAATTCCAAGGTCTGCCTTTCCCCAGGACACAGCAGGGCAATCACACAGCTGTGCTGGCTGTGGCTCCAGAGCAGGTTTTTGGTGCTCTCCTGCTGTGTTCAGCTACAGGGGCTCAGCTCATAGGGTCACCTTTGTCTGCTGCTTCTTCCAGCTTTATCATTACAGCAGGAGCTGTACTCCATGGAATTCATCACCCGTTTAAAACTTCATCCTTAGATCAGTCCATTCTAGATAGAAACGTTACACCTAACAGTGTCATTCTTCATCCAAGGAAACAAAAGGTCAGAAAGGCTGACATGCTCTCAGACTGCTCTGGAAAACAGTGCTACAGTCAACCCTCGAAGCTCGTGAGTCTCTCCCCCAGCTGGCAGTCAAATTCCCACATGGCTGCATTTGTGGCCATTTGTTCATTCCATTGTGAGCCCTCTGCTCCTGCTCTGCTGCTGGGCATGTCCCCAGCCAGGCTTGGCCTGGAGAGAGGAGCCACAGTACCCACACAAACCGTGACTGATTTTCACACACCATGAATGCCATCAGCCCTCTCCAGAGCACAGTGGATATCTGCCTTGTTACTCATTGCATTTGTCATTCAGTGATGGTCGAGGTGAAGCAGTACAAACGCCACAGAGATGAGCAGTGATCCTTCTCCACCTCCAGCCTTCTGTGGAGGCATCCCATATTTACAGCAACATACAGAAGAGGGGAAAAAAATCATGATAAATTGTTTCTTGACTTTACTAAGTTTTGTTACATCAGTTTTATACTTGCCACTGAATAAGTTTGAATCTATTATGTTTATCTTTGTTATCTTTCATATGCTTCTTCCTACCATTCTAATTGCTACCCTGCTCAGTCATAATTTATATTTAAGAAGTAATCAATGAAAACAGTTTTGAATTTATAATACAGATATTCAGCAAAAAGAAGTTTCAGAACATTAAACTATAACTCTTTGGCTCAGGCTTTGTTCTCTGCTGTGCACTTACAAAGCATTAGATTATTTCACAGATATACTGCATATACTCACAGCTCCTAAATGTCATCATCATATGAATCTTTAATTGTAGTTTTACCCAGCATTTTGGCTACTGAATTATACTTTGCTGCACCAATGTTGAAACAACAACTGAGGGTTTTTTGCTGTGTATTTTTAAAGAAACCTCTACTGTAAAATGGGCAGTGCTGATTTGACATGGTGTCTGCTGAATGGCTTGCCTTATTCCTGTAAGATCAGTAAATGACAACTCAGTAGATATTTCACCATGCATGCTTAGTTTTTCAAAACTTTTATTACTATCCTACTAAAAGCAAAATTTGAATTTAAATTGAATATTACTTTGTATAAAACAGGTAGATTAACTCATCTTTATTCTCAACCTTATATGATACTGTGAAATGAACTAGTAACTCTGCTGTTGGTAAAGGTAAGAGCCAGCAAAAGCAGGTGTGACATGAACCAGCATCAGCATCTTATGTCCAGAGATAAAGCTGTCATTTAAGAGAAGTGCCTCTCCAAAATTAGCTCATCCTTTTATTGACTTTGGTACAAAATTAAATAGTTTATCTTTCTTTAATAAAGCAGATGAACAATTCAGTTGAAAGGTAATTTAACCCCAGTGTCATACTCACTGTGTGAAAGTCTCATGGATTATTTCAAGGTCAGAGAAACGATCTGAAAGGTGTTTCAGCCAATGATTTAAGCATAGTAGCAATTTACTAAAAAAATTATTTTTGTTCATTAAATCCACACATATTGTGACTTGACTGTCTGTAGAATTAGTAATAGTGTGATTTAAACAAAAATGCTGGGCTAGTCCATCTCTCAACTCCACTCATCATCAGCCTCAAACAAGAGATACAGACTTCTGGGTAGTGATAACCTCATGTTGATTTCCTGTTTGCCATAGAAATATCCTGGATTATGTGTCCAGTGGAAAAAAAAGGATTATGGTTTGACTTATTGAAAAAAGCTGCCTATTCTGTTGCTGTGTCAGGAGTTCTGTAGTAGGACACACTGCAACTCACCCGAACACCTCATCTTGAACCACGGCAGTTCACCTGGTGTTAACCACGTGCCACCATCCAAGACCACTGGAAACAATCATCAAGAAAAAATGGTGCATTCATGTGCACATCAAATGAAAAAACTACTGTTGTGTAAGGTAAGCTCAGCATTTTCTGCTGAAGGGAAACGAGTGTCACACACATGGAAAAGTTACTGCAATCGTCAGCATAACTTGGGGCTCTTTGTTTAGATTAGAATCACCCAGAAATCAGTAATTTTCAAGGTAACCTAGATTTAAGTAATTTTCAGTAAATTTTAGGCAACCACAAATGTCTATTTTACTGCAATGCTTAATTTCCAAGAGCACAATATTAGTTGCTCAAGGTATAAGTAATTTTTTTGGGGGGGTGGATAAGTCTGTAAAGCTTAACTTCAGTAATTATTCTAACCAATATGAAAACTGCAGAAATAGCAACTCTATCATCTTCAAAATTCATGCAAGTGCCTCAGAGCTGCTGCTTTGGGTTTCAAGGCCAGACACATCACAGCAAAGGAAAACACAGATCATCACAGATCACATTCCTGGAATGGTGGAGAGGAAGAAGAGAGAGTTTCAAAGCTCATCCCCATATGACCACAGAATTATGATAGAATATTTGATTTACAAGAAGCATTTACTTGCCTCTAAAGCAGACCACAATTGCCCAAATCAGAGGAACACTTCTTCCTATTTTTAAGGCAATGCAGTTTATTGTATCAAATTTGGAATAATTCCAATACTAACTCTGGTAATAAAAACATCTAAAGATGAAGGTATCAAATCTGCTGCAGTCTGTACTATGACCAGAACAGAACTACAAAAGAGAATCTCTGTTGAGAAGATATATCTGATACAAACATGGGTAGTTAAGAATCCAGGCTCCCTGTGATGCACGTCAAGGCCTCTTTCACACGCAATTTAAGAAGATCAGATCATATTCTGAATGTCCCTGACAATCTGAGGGAGGATTTCCTGTTGAAATGAATGACTTCCTTTTGTCAAAACCTCACTACTCCTGAATCAAAATGTGAAGAGAAAAACAACTTGGTTCACCTGACTGGAGTAATGGCCATGTACTGAGCTGAATCTCTCTGAAAAATGTTTTTGACAATTAAAAATAGACACAAACTGCCACTTCTTTTATTACATAAGTTATTCAAGTCATTCAATCATCTTGATGGTTGACTGAGTAATGTTCATGAAGCCAATTATTCAGCCAATGCTGGTAACAGTCACCAAATAATTTATATAAAAGTCTATTTGTTTGGTATCCAACCCATAGGATCACTGTGCAAAACACAGATTATCCAGGGGTGTTCACTGCAGCCTGGAAGTGCTACTGACGTACATGGTAAAGAATTGCCAAAGCAATCTGTTAGGAACGTGGATTGGGAGCAAGGACGAGGAATTTCAAAAAATACTGTATTCCAGTTAGCTTTCAAATAGTGTTAACTCAAAAAAAAAATCAAAATACAATTCACAAGACTTGCTAAAAAATTAAAACCACAGCAAATTACAGGTAGGGCATCAAATATTTCCCGGCTGTTAATTTATACTGCAAGGTTTTGTAATACAAACAAACAAAAAAAAAAAAGACCAATTACCATCAGTGTATGCAGAATGAAATTAAAGCAAACCTTTATGTGAACTGTGTAAGGGAAGAGCAAAGGCAAGAAAATTCATGGATCAAGATGATAGCTTGATAAGTGAAGGAAAAAAGGGGGAAAAAGCCCAAAGCAATAAGAACCACCTCCCTCAAGCAGACAAATGCCCATCCAGGCTCTTACCAATTTGTAATGAAGAAGATGGATAAGAAAAAATTTTCTTAGCTTAAAGAATACTTCCAGATATAATTAAAATTTACTTAATTGGTTTCTGTGCATCAAATATTAGATGTTTCACAACATTGCTTAGACATTATATAATCAAAGTCCTCCAGGACTGACAGTGTTCTCAATATCCTTTCACAGCAATGGTTCCCACATTGTTATCACCTTTTTCCATTACCAGAACCATAAATCTCAATAAGCAAAGTAACTTTTCCTCATACTTGTGAATCAAAAATGTTGAGTACTGATTCTGCACTCTGTTTCTAATCCTACAACCCAAGCCAGTATCTTATTTAATGGGAAACGATTTCAATTATTCTAGTAAGTTAGTTACATTTTCCCTTGCTCATTCTTTTTGAGAGATAAAATTTAAAATAACATTGAGCTATGGTAATTAAGAAATCCACCAGGAACAAGGCAGTTTCAGCACGCTGCTGAATATGTAACAGTACAGTTTGCTGTTAAGATATGCAAGTTTGCACAGACACGTTCAGAGAAGCCACACCTGGGTGCTGTGGCTGGCACACTGCATCATTTGTTTGCAGAACAGCATGACAAATGGCTTTGATATGCTATCTTCCATAGGCTAAGTTAGTGATTATTCAGTAATAAAGGTGCACAAGCCTGACTTCTGGAGGGCTTGATAATGTTACCTGCAATCTGGTTCACTCTGACACCTATTTTATCATTTAAGACTTATTGTGTGTGCCTTCTGCTTTGGAATATCTCAGAAGTCTCACACATGAATTGCAAAGCAATTGCTCAGGTCTCCAGCTGAATTCAGCACTGTGAAAGGAAATTACCTGCAAGCCACCAGGAATGTGCCCTTTGCCAAGGATTCCCAGCCCCGTGGCTGCTCCGCCCTGTGCCTGACTGTGATTCCAGCCCAGCTGCACCCTGACATCCCTCACTCTGTTGGTTTTCTGCTCAGCCTGACTGGCACACCACAGCTCTGGAATGTCACTGAGGCTCAGGAAGTCCCTTCTGTCCTCACAGCACTTTACAGCCCATCTAAGAATTGTGCTCTCTCCACTTATTTATCATTAGGGATAATTTTTTCTTTTTTTCATTCAGAACTGCACTGTTTATGAAGGTAATTCTAAATTTAGAAGTTTGATTATGGAAAAATAGCTATTTAAAAATGCTGTTCAGGCACAATTTCAGTGTTTCCTACCTGTGGCTCAATTAAGTTGTGATGTCCTCATTCAAGGCTACAAGCTTTTTCAAAGAAACGAGCATGATTATTTTCCTTACTGCCTTTTTGAAACAGTTCATTCTTTGATCTACATAAAATTTTAAAGTAATTTTCTATGTCACTTCTGCAAAATTAAGATTCCTAGCAGCTATTTAAATAATTATCTAACTTCAATTGTTTTGAGATGTAGGTGACTGAGAACAGAAGTTTTAATGATAGGTAAAGAGCTTTAACTGCTTCAGCAAAGTAATTAAGGTTTCTTGCCATTAATAAAATCTACTGTAAGTATTCATGAATATTAAGTCTCAAAGAATTCATACCATATCCCAGGAAGTTCTTGATTTGTGTGCAGAAATATAAACTAGTGAACGTGTCTTCAATTATAGATACACACATTCAGTTAGTAAAATGCACACACCAAGTTCTGGTAGGGACAGACGGTTACATCTATGTTAATGCTAATTAGCTTCTCAGCATTGGGTTCCCAGCAGGAGAGTAAAACCAAAAATAAATGTACATACAATATTTGGGTTTAAAATTTAAAAACAAATGAGAAAAAGATGACTGTAGGATCTTCCTCCATAATCCTAACCTCCCCTTTTCCTTTACAACACAATTGTAATGATGAACATAAACAAAATAACTTACACTGCTATCTCTGCTACTTTACAGTTTAATTATCACTGTTCATTGAAACACACAAAAATGACAAATCTGATACTCACTGTTCAAAGAGTTTAATAATAAAAATATGTTAGTGGTAGGAGCATGAGTTTACCCTTGGAAACGCAAAAGACATTTTAAAGCAAGAGCACTGTAATCCTTTATTACAGCAGCAGCAGAAGAGAGGCACTGCAGAAGAAAAGAAGCTTCTTCAACATTGCTAAAAATAGCCCAAAGCCCCAGCCAATGTATTGGCTAGAGAGGATACGTGCAAGAAAGGTTCTTCAGAGTTAGGTCAAACACTAATTGCATTTCACCACCTCCACTGTTATTCCCCAAATGAGAATGATTTAATACAGCTTTTATTTAATATATCTTACCAAGCCTGTCTCCCTCAGTTTACTCATGGAAATGCTTTCAGCAAACACAAAAGGCAGAAATGAGTATCAGGTATTCTCAGCATCTCATCAAATCTTACATGGGGTCAGTGCTGAGAGCACAGCAGCTGAATCACACCCAGCCCAGATGCTCTGCCTTCCATCAGAACTGCAGGAGCTAAAGCAGAAAGGGAGAAGCCTGGAGTACAAAAAAGGCTACCAAAAAGAGCAAAGAGAGCAAAAGCCTCATCAAGACATTACTGAAACCACTTAATTCTGCAATTTGAGAGAACATTAGAAACATCTCTAACAGACTGTGATGGAGTTAAACTGGTCCTGAATGTGCTTATGAGCATCAAGAATCCTTGGTGCATTTTTAAATGTCCACAAATAGATACAACAAGATGTCATTTGCTATATATATATATATGTATATGTAATATGTATGAATGACTGCCTTACTGCAGCCACACACAACACCAAAGGTGGAGACGTGAAGAGCTGTCTGCCTAGATCATAACCAGAGACTGAGGTGTGTTAAAAATCCAACTGGACACAGGCCATCTATACTGATAAATTCCTAAAAGGAAATTCTGAATTACTGCCTGAGGTCTCAAAGAGCTAATAATAGCCTTTGATCATTGTGTTTGTCCCATTCCAGACAGATTTATGGTAAAATCTCCTTGTTAGTGATGAAAGCTAAGCCAAGGACAAGCATAGCTACTGCATTTGTATGTGTCATGCCTAAAAACAGCAGTTCAGTTCCAAAACTTCAAGTTTCTGAGCTCTAAAGCTGTGTCATACACTGCTTGTTAAACACAAAATAGCACAGAATACATTCAGTAAGCTATCTTATTTTTCAAATGGAAGAGTGATAAGCATCATGGCTGTTTATGTAAAGAGATTGTATTAATCAGACATCTAATACAGTAAAAGAAAACAAGCAGGAGGGATTGAAGGACCTTGTTTTTTCCAAGAGTTGAATTTCTTATTCACTGTGATGCAAGCTGTCACTTATAGAGATAAAACACCTTCATGATTTGCCATGCATCTTTTTATCAACTTTGTTCTGACCACCTTATTTCTTAAATCAATACTGCTGTTTCACTTCTAATATAGCAGACTGAAAGCAATACCAGCATGCAGTGAATAGTGAAAGTACAAACCATGATTTACAGAGAATGTGGGGTTTTTCCCCTGCTGTGTGTTTTCAACAGATTCCTTCTAAAGAATAACTTGAAACTTGAAAATTGGTTTCTTAGAGCATTTTAACTGTTGAAGGAATACACCTCTTCCAATGTTTCCTGACCTTTCACACTTACACAGGCTACTTGGTTGCAAATAGTTTTTGTTTATTTTGCATCTTGCTTCTAAAGAGCTATTCCTGGCTTTGTGCTCTGAAATTCTCTCCTCTACAGTTTGGCACCTGCCTTCTCGGAGTCTTTGATCATGTAAGATGTATAATACAATTAAAATCAATAACCTAGGCTTCACATATTCAATTGCTTTTATATTCTCCACCAGCTCCTGGCAGGATTATATTGACTCTCTGTGAAAGTCATGTTGTCTATGCAGTTGGAGCAAACGTATCAAGATGAAGAATCTGCCTCTGGTGCTGATGGCAAAAGGATAATGCAGAAATTATAACACAATGTAAAATGCAGTGTAAAATACAGTATGTTTTTCCAGCTTGTCATCAGTCAGTTCTCCAAAATTAGTTTTATTCCTGCCCATTGTGAGGAGTAACAAAACCATGCCAGCACATGCCCCGGGAGCGCTCCAGGGCTGCTCTGTGGTGCAGGATTTCTGCTCCTGCTGGCACTCCTAAGGAGCATTTGTGCATTGCCCTGGGGAAGGCTTACCTCGACGACCAGGGTTGCTGTGTGCTTCTTGCCATACATCCTTGGCTTGTAGCCCACTGTTATGTGGGTTCCCAGCGTGCCTGCCGGGAGAAGCTCTCCAGCTTGTGGCATCACGCGGAAATCAGGATCACTGCCTGCCAGGAAGCGAGCAGTGAACGGCTCTGGGTGCCTGCAGAAAAGCACAGGAGATTGTTGTGCCTTCTACAGCATCTTCACAGGATTTATCAGCAATCTAGCACTTAGGCCACCATGTGGCATGACTCAGGAAACATGGCATGGAATGAATGTGGAATATTAACAGCATTCTTACTTACAGGATAAATATTCTGTGGTAATTCTTTATTTATGCACAGGGATCTGCATACTGGTATTCAATTTCAAACACATTTACATGCTATTACAAATATTATATTAACAAAAGAATAATGATAGCATTTGCCACTAGAAAAAAAAAAAGAATAATTTGACTTGTAAAGATATCATAATAGTGATTGAAGTAAATTCCATATCAGAGTGAAAATCCATTTTTCCTATTAAAAGTACTCCCTTTTCCAATCCTTAATCACATAAAACTGACAAACCACCCATTCTGTTAAGGTTTATGACTAGAACTGAATTTGCATTCTGGCAGAGTGTTACTAGACTAGGAAGGAGTTCACAAAGCCTTGAAATGAAGATAAGAAAAATAAGGATTTTTATCACTGTTTTTACACTTTTCATATCCCATAAAATGAACATTTTAAGATTTTCTAGTAACATAATTAGGTTCCTGCACTGATATAATTGTGTATCTCTTATCTCAAAGAATTTCTGTCACAGGTACTGCAGATCTTGTCTAATGCCTTGGTTCACAGCAGTGCTGTTGGACCCAAAGAAAATCCCTAGTCCTGGTGAAGACAGTGGCTGAGCACTGTGGAACAATCCTAGGCCAATCCCAAACTCAAGCCTCTCCATCACAATTCCTCAGGGACTCCTTGCCATAAACATTCTCAGCATGGAAAGAATGTACATTTTTGCATGAGAAGAATGTACATTATTTTCTGGGGAGGCATTCTCCTTTTAGTCTTTATGTGTGTTGCTGAGGACAACTCTATCACTCTCTGAACAGAAGGAGAACACAGGAAATTGGAAGTAGAAATACAATGGGTTGGTCAAAAATTAATCCCCAGCACCCTGGCACCATAGAGCAGGGCAAGTGTCGTGCACGCTTAGAGGGAATACATTTTCCTGTATTGATAAAACCTGAAGAAGGGAAAGCATCTCAAGGAAAAGCTGTTCAAATCTGTTTATTCACGGACTGTCACACCAGAAATAACACTTTTCAAAGAAAATACCCACAAAGAAATGGAATTTAATATTTTATGGCAAGGCATATCTCTGTGGAAATGTTCCACGTTTCCTGGGCAAGCGCTACCTGTGGGTGGCACGCTGGGCCTGTGTCACCTTGTTTAAGAATAGCCTCTCTTGGAATATGTTCTCATGAAAGGTTGTTCTGTATTCAAAATGCTCTTGTGGAAAAAAGGTCACACTGCCAGTTTATAGACACAGACAGTGAGAGTGCAGAAAACAGAAACCAAAGAGCTTCTGTTGCCTCCAAAAAGAATGAGCTGATTCTCAGCAGTGCTGCTGGCCTTGGACGCCTCAGCAGATTCAGCCTGGCTTCTCCTTTAGCTGACAGCACGGTGGGCAAAAGTACTGAGTGTCTGAAACTACATTTCCAGTCTCCCAGTCTTGACATCAAACTTATGCCAACAACCTCTTTTTGTGGGGCACAAAGCTGTGCCCTGAGTTTACAGCCCCGGGCCATCAGCACTGAACTGCCAGGCCTGAGCTCCATCCCTGTGCCAGAGGAGCCCTGAATTCCACACCTTTGTTTCCCAAAAGAAGTGAATGCTCAGCTGGGAATGCCTGGAGCACACCTACTGCACACAGACAGCAGGGATGGGATCAAAAAGAAGGGACAGATCCAGACTGAGCTGCTGAGCACTCATCAAAAAGGCCCGAGATAAATATTTTCATGCTGAAAACAGAGCTGGACACAGGTCTTCATCTCCAGCATCACTGCTCTATCACTAGCTTCAGGAACACTTCAAGGCAGCACTTTCAGTGTCTCCCATGCTCAGCCTGTTTCCCAGTGAATAGTTAGGGATGAGAACTCCTGGTAAGTGCTTGGTGTCTTTGTAAGACACCCAAGAGCACGACGTGGACCACAGATGTGGTGATGAAATGCTGAGGGAGATGAGGCAGGGGACAGGCTGCTTGCACAGCAGACACAGGAAAATACAGATTTCATTCTTGCAGAACTTGCCTCTTAGCAGGGAGTTATGCAACAGTAGCTTGCTTCAGAATTTTTCAGAAACATCAAAACAGTCAGAAACACAGGGGAGAAAAAGGCACAGTTTTTGTCTGGACAAGGGGATCAGACAATTTAAAGTAAAACTGTCAAAGAACTCACCTATAATTATGCACAAGATATCTACCAAGTCAGAGAAAAATAATATTATTACATCACGCTTGTCAGATTTTAAAAAAGGAAAGAAAAAAAAAAAAAAGCTTTAAATAAAATCTGCATGCTTCTTGACAGCATTATCATAAGGTACTAGAGGCAGCTATAATTTTTAAATAAAATACATAAAGGCATATGGACTTGCATGAACACATACAATCAAAGCTAAAACATCCCTGTTCCCAAAGCCTGTCAGTTTTCAACAAAAAAAGAGTCAGGGTGTCTACTGGATGCAAAATGTTTCTCAGAGTAGAAACTATGTCCAAGTAAGGGAAATAGAAATCCTGACAAATTAAATGTATGGCCATAACATGACAGGCCACCAGGGATTGTGATGAAGATGGTACAAAACCCAGCAATTACAAAATTACACAAAATCAGGAACAGAAACCTTTCACTGATAAATCTTGCATTGTTTTAAAAATAAACCTAAAAATGCCCCCTGAGACAAAACAAGCAGTGTTTTCACTGCTGTTCACATTAGGGAGATGAACTGGCATGCTGGGTACCTCACAAGCACAAGTAAATTGCTTTCTCTTTCTCATCTTTTTTAATAAAGAAAAACCTGGAGATGAAATACCCAGAATAACACCTGAATTTCAGACATTATAATTTTCTGTGCCTGTATATTTAGTGTACAAATAAAAATTAATAATGATGTTTTTAAACTTATTAAAATTTAATTCCTCCATTTTGATTAATCCTCCAGGTGAAACAGCTCTGGAGTCAATGTTTGGCTCATCATTTCTCAGCCATGAAGGTCAGCTGTGAGGCAGTCTGCACTTTTTCAAGAAGGGTGGCAGATACAAACATACTTTATAAAGCTTAATGATGTGTAGAGTTTTGAAAACACATATAAACCAAGCACAAATGAATTAGAAAGTGTAAGGGCAGCAGCCTTATAAACCAGAGATAATAAATGTGTGTTCCCATCTGTCTTTCCTTAACTCCTCTCATCATGGTTTGATACTGCCATGAGACAACACAAACTCTGTCCTCACTCAAGTAATGAACAAGAGTAAACACTAACTTGAATTTAAATAATAGTTGGACAATCAAATCATGGCAACCTGGAAATAAGGAAACTGTGCTGGTTTTACATGGACATTTTATAATTAATTAAATAACAATTAATCCTTAAACCTCGTCCTTATTTAGAAGTCTATGCTTATCAATGTTCTCATGCTACACAATTTTCAAATTATTAAACTAAAACGTAATAGCAGCTTACATCTGCAACTAAAGAAGAATTTAAAATTTATATTCCTGAAGAGATCACACTCCAAATCTTATAAAATACTCATCAAAACTGAAAACATATATTAAATTTTATTAAACTATGCCTCAAAATAGGTTTAATGTTTCTCTTCCCAAAACTACTGAAGCAGTAAATTATTCCTGTAGACATGTATTCCTTTACAAAATTCAGCATTCTGAAAAGCCATGTATAAAAATACCAGCCCACAGTCCTTTTGTCAAATGCTTGGGTATTTTTTGCTACTAAAAGAAGAGTAACAAAATGTCTTCATCTGTAAAGTAGGTAACTGCTTCAAGAAATAAGGGATATCAAAATCTTACAATAGTTCAAGTAGCTCAAACAACAGTTAATCATAACTAAACTTATTTATTTTAATTTGTAGTTAACATCTGTTGGATGACACAAGAAATTTCAGTTATTACATAGTCAAGTCCTTAAAATGTATTAACTGTATGTAGTTGTCAAATTCTATAGAGTTATTAGTGATACTTGGTATGATTTAGACAATTTCTTATCAACAGAAAACAATGTTTTCTGAGTTTCATTTCCAAGGATAATATTCTATCCTTTTTGGTTAAAACTGCTGTCATTCTGTAAACCACTGGCATTCAATAATGCATTTGGTATTAAAACAAGCACTAATTTTATCTCAAACATTAGAGGTTTATACTAAAACAAATTACTCCAGTGGAAATGCTGCCAATGATTTCAGCTGGTGTTGAATCACCCTGCATTTATGATAAAACCCGAGAAAGGTCATCCATGAATGTTAAGAAGTGGTAGATTTTTCTTATTTAGGAGGTGAAATCTGCTGATTTGACTCTACTCAAGCTTAATGCCAATACAAAAAACCCTTCAACAACATGTCCCTTTGGAATTTTTAAAGCCTTGAAAGTAAAATATTGGTCTGCTCTTTTCCAATTGACAGAGGTGCATATAGTTTTAAAAAATACATTTGTTTTCTTCATGCAGTAAAACTGTTTAGCTGCATTCTCAGTATCTTTCCTCATTTTCTGGAGCAGATATTGGGCTATTTCTCGTTGTGTGAACTTTAAATGTAGTGAAAGGGTGCATTACATATTTTCATGAACTGCTGGAGCTTTCATTATTGCAGATCATTGTGAAGAGTGCAGCAATGACCTCCCATTTTTAACTGATCATCCTTCCAAAATCATTAATTCATTCTGAGATACCCTGTACACTCTGAGGATTTTGGGGCAGGGGGAGAGGGAGGAGAGGAATGTGGAATTTAAGTAGGAAGGCCACATTTGAGTTGTACTAGCTGTAAAAAAAAAAGAAAGCTAAATCCATTGATCTCATAGATTTATTGTGGAGCACTGAAGGTCCTCATTCAATGTGGGGGGTGTGTGTGTACATATATATATATATGTTTATGTATATGTATACAAGAATCCTAACCTGTTCTTAATAATATCCTGAGCCTTTTCTCTCTGTTTCAGGGCCCGTGGTTCTCATATACTGTTTGTTGCATCACTATGCTCCCTGCTAGCTCAAAAAGATGCACAGGTATTCTCAGTGATGCTGTGCAACCCCTCTGTCCTGGCAGGAGAAAATCACCCATCTGCAGAGTGCCTCCCTGTCAGGTTACTCAGAAATGCACCTGCTTCCCCCACAGTCACTCCCCAGGCAGCAGTGCCATGAGCTACTGTCCAGCATAAGAAAAGAGACATCAACTATCTATACAGGCAAGGAGGAAAAAACCCCCATCTCTATTAAAGTAACAGAACTGATTCGCTATGGATTGTGATGCTAATTGATTACCCAGAGAATTCCAAAGAGCTGATCTTTTTTTTTTTTCCCCAGGGAGGATCTTTAGATGGCACGTTGTATCCTATTCAAAAAATTTAAATCATGTTTTAATATTTCATTGTTTTATTTTTAATCTAAATAATTTGAGTTATTCAAGCATTAAATTACACCTGTATATATGTTTTTCTTATGTAATTGTTTTTAATCTTCAGGTCCTCCATACTATGTGTTTGTTGGCTGAGTGTTCTATTTCTATACAGAACCTCCACCACCAAAATCTCCCAAGCAAATCACAGGTAAGATAAAGCAATATATAACTTACAGAGCAGTTCACAGAATCACAGAATGGGTCAGGCTGGAAGGTTTCACAGTGGGTCTCCAGCCTCCCTGCTCAAGGGGGGTCATCCCAGAGCACACAGCACAGCACTGTGTCCAGCCAGCTCTTGGATATCTCCACTGAGAGAGACTCCACAGCCTCTCTGGACAAGCTGCTCCAGGGTTTGGTCATTAAACAGGAATGAAATTATTCCTCATGTTCAGATGGAACTCTGTGCATCAGCTCCTGCCGTTCCTCCTGTCCCATTGCTGGGCACCAGGAGCAGAGCCTGGTCCATCCCCTGACCCTCCCTGCAGACACTGACAGGGATGAGGGCCCCTCTCAGATATCTCGAGGCTGGACAGGCCCAGCTCCCCCAGCCTGTCCCCAGTGAGGTGCTCCAGTCCCTCCATCCCCTTTGTCACCCTCCCCTGGACCTGCTCCAGGAGCTCCCTGTCTCTCCTGTCCCGAGGAGCCCAGGGCTGGACACAGCACTCCAGGTGATCCTCCCAGGGCTGAGGAGCAGGATGCCCTCCCTGACTGCTGGCAGTGCTCTTCCCGAGGCACCCTCATGAGTGGAGCTCCTGGTGCTGTTTACAGCACAGAGCTTTTTTACTACATGCAAACATTACATTTGCATTTGACGTGTATGGGGGGAACACCTGCTATGGAAAAAAGAGTTGAAATTTGTTTAAGGGCAAAAGAGAATCTATCTTCAATCTCAGCTCCTCCTCCATATAACAATAATGACTCAGGTTTTGTAACATCTTTCTGGAGAACACCAGGGATCTTCACTGCTATCAAACACCCACCAGGAGATTACAGTACTGCCAGAGCTTTGCTTTGGTTCCTGAAACAGCCATTCTGCTGAAGCTGTTAACTTGAACACTGCGATAGAAGCCTTTGTCATAGTCCTCAGTTAACATCCCTGACAGATATCTGGAACCTGGAACAACTGTCCACCTTAGAGACACAGCTTTTGGAAATAAACTTTGAAAAAAATCAGTTCTAACCAAATACTCTTCCTGATGAGGATGACACCAAAGCATGTATCCACAATGAAAGTGTCAATCTGCATATCTGGGAGACTTTCCAGATACATAGTAAAAACCATTAATTTAAAAGAAAATAAAAGAAACTTTAAAATTTCCATGAGCTACATGGATTGTAAACATTATGACTCGTCCAGATTCCCTGTTTAATATTTAAAAACTTATGTATCATTACCACACAATTTATTCTTTGACTGCCTGCTGTATACAAATGACATTGCAACATTGCAAAACTCTGGGAAAATAATTGAAATATGTAAAAATTATATATTAACTGAGGTTTCTACAGGACTTTTATAAAAGGAGAGTAACAAAATACTGAAGAATTACACCATTATTTTAGCAAGTGGAAGAAGAGATCAATTCATAGCACACTTACATAATACAATAGGAGTACTTTAAAAAGCATGGCACATTTAAAATTCTTTAAAGCACAAGGCGAGGGAATGTTTTTAACTTGGTGTAAGCATAAAGTACCTTGAAAAAAAAGCTATTAGTAAAAGCACTAGCTTTTAAAGTTTTACTAGTGAGCCTTCAGTAGCACAAAATTATTATCATTCCTTAACGTTGTATTACACATTTTAACATCCTACCAAGCCTTTTAGGGAAAAAAAAAAATCATAACATAAACATCTGGATCTATTCCACAGATTTTCCCTCAAGCCAAAGCCTAAATGTAGAATGCTTCTGTTTTCTACAACAAAGCTTCAAAATCACATTTGTTACTTAAACAATGCAGCCCTTGAAAATAGCTGCATCCCAGTGATGTGAGTGTGGCCCAACTTTATTCTAACCAACGTGTTTGAGTAGGAGCTGCACCCTCAGAAAAGTGCATAAATTCTTGAGCATAAAGCTTTTACCTTGTCTGGCTCGTGAGCTTAAAGGCAACTATGGACTCCTTGTTGAGGCCAACTGCTTCAATGTTGATCACATCATCCACTTCTGGCTCTGTGACAATGAACACCAGTGGGAACTTCCACAGCCCTCCTGCAGTACACTGAATTACAACCGTTGCTTCATTCCTTAAAATTTCAGATAGCAACAGTCAATACATAGAAAAACACTGTAAAACATGAGCTGATTAATGTACCAAAAAAAAAATCTTGGAGTGTGTAGAAGTAAACTGCAGTAAAATGAAAATACAAATTACTTCAAACTGGAATACATCCCTAATTTTGCATGGCATAGTTTGTATCAGGTAAACTTGACTGGAATGTAGATTAAATACTGCTAGATATTTACAGCAAATTACAAGAAAGAACATAATATAGAAGTAGCATTCCTGGCACAGCCATGAGATTTTATTCTTCTTCTGCTTGCCCTTTTTACATTAAAAAAAAAAACAAACAAACTTAATTTTACTCATTATTCTGTATTTACTGTGATGTTAGAGAATGTTGTCCTGAACATATTAGCAGTTCATAGTAGGATCAAACAGATCTGACAAAGGTCTTGTACTTAAGGAAAATGCCAGACTCTGATCCCTTCACATTGTCTAAGAGAGTTGGTGCTGTAGATTCTGAAGATAACAAAACTAATTCATTGCAGTCATTGAGTCCTCTGCAGGAAGCCTAAGTCTCAAGTACACAAAGATAAAAAAATCCAGACCAAATTAAAAAATAATGGAATAAAAATGAGAGAGTAGAAATGAAAAGGCTTTCTAAATTCACCTCCCTCTGACACAATGACACGGCATCAGGTGGGTGGACCATTCTTCCTAAACGTTTGCTCTTTGTTTATTTCATTATTCTTCTGGACTACTGCAAATACAGATAACCTCCTGCCTCCTAGAGATAACTATTTTCATGCAATGCATGTACTCAGCAGAGACTGCTCCCCAACACTCCTGGTAATGTTGGGACTCTGGATTTATTTTGTGCCTGCAGGTCACAAAAGCTTCTTTTCAGCCTCTTCCTGACCCTCATCTGTACCCAAAGGAAGGGCAACTTCCCTCTCTCCAAAAGGATCTCCCTTCAACAGTTTATTTATAAAGAAGGGAGATGTTCTAATGTAAATCAAAGCACATACATAATTTGTCACATCACAATTATTAAAAAAAGGAGAATAATTTCCTGTGGATCACTGTTACTGGTGCAGCAGAAACTAATTTCAAATTCAACTATCCCACCCAGTCAAAGAATATGTACACATGCTTGTCTAGGAAAAGTTTTCCAAGACTGATAGACCATCTTGTTTGTATGTTTTTTATGAATTAAGAGAACAAATAATTTTCATTGGAAGTCTTTCAACACTCCAATGTTTAGAAGTAAAATGACGAACACACAGACTATGGAAGTAACTCAACAGAACCATCTCACAGGCACTAAAAAGAAACACTGTCAGTTTTAACACCAAAGATCTCATACTGAGAAGCAGCAAGGGAGAAAATCTAAACCAATAAATCTCAGAGGTGAAAATAAAATGAGGAAAAGAATGCAAGGAAATTATTATACAAGTAAGAGTTACCAGACAGGATTTCATTACATGTTCTTTTGGCAGTAAGGAACAGGACCTTACCTCATTGGTTTGCTAGGTGCAAACACTAGATTAAAGATCAGTGTTACAATTCTGGATTCTGTATCCCATTCCTTTTCAAGCAGCTCCATACCAATCAAAGATTCAAGCTGAGATCTAATTTCATCTGATTGATATTTCAATTCATACAGAAACTCCAGGGTTGCAGAGGAACCTAAATGATACAGAAGAAAAATATCAGCCTCTGTGCACTGTAATTTCACACAGTTGGTTGGCTCCGTGTTAAATTCTTCCATTTATTACTAAAAATGACAAATGAGTAAAACTAGCAATTATCTAAAACTTAAGTGATTTCCTTCTGACAGCATAACAAAATCTTCCCATTTCACATGACAGGCTATATAGTTTCCAGCAAAATAGAAGCTGGAAAACTTACTTGGGATATGTGAATGGTAATAGCAATATTGCTCCATCTGGTGAGATACTTCCAGTTCATCAGCCAATTAAAATTTCATAATACTCTTTTTGAGTAATGCCATTGGGACAACTGAAAAAACCCAACATTAAGGACATCAATGCACTGATGGCTGCAAGCCTGAGACACAGAATACAGAGAAACAGTGAAGATGCCATCAGCAGCCTCTTCTCTCTTTCCCTGAAGCAGCTATGAAAAGGCCAAGTAGCAATGACATAAAAATAAACAGCTGAGCTTCTTGCATCAAATGTCTCCTCCAGCTGTAATAAAGGAAACTGAGATATTCAGTATACAATAATAATTTGTGCACAGAAGGGAACATTTCTATGAGGAAAAGACTCTCAAGCTGCTAATCCATTAAAGAGTTTTACACATTTTATGGATGAGAAGTGTTTCAACACAACCACTAACTCCTACAGGAGATTTAATATTACTGTGACCACCTATCTCAGGGCACATTTTGAATTTGCACAGCTGGGTACAAATGCACAGAACTGCTGTGTGTGCATCCCTGTGCACATATCCTGGCTGCACAGTGCCAGGCAGCTGCAGAGTTAACTCCCAAGGCCTTCTGACTCACAATTCTAAAATGCAGGTGACAGATTTTTTATATAAAAAGTCCAAGTGACAATGCTGGAGAAAAGCTTACTTTGGTACCACCAATCTGTAAAACCACCCAAATTTAAGTGAGCATGGAGATGCCTTCCCACACTTCTAGTCCTTTGTCCTTCTCTGAAATGCACAATTTCCTCTTCCCACCTCAGCAGCTAACAGGAGGCGTGATCTTTTGTTGGCTCATTTTTGTAACACAAAGAAATGTAGCAGTTTGTACTGCACAATTTGTAACTCTTTAAAGCAGTCTGTTCACAGACCTGTGTACCATATATACCAGACCAGAGGCACACACAGATGGAAGCAAAGTATTACCACCAGGGGTTACCAGTCATAGTAGATTAGATGCACACTGAGTGCCAATACAGGGTTTCCATGCATTGATCCATATATGCACAGACTTCATTACAATAAATTTAATTTTTCAAAAGGAAATTCAACACGAACATTTTCTCCTACAGTCTATAAAACTTAGGACCATCTTACATTGTTTCATCCTTGCTGTTTTCCCACTTGAAAAATGTAATGTTTATGTCATTCATTCAGATTCCAACACAGCCCAAGGCTTCTAGGAGTCACCCTTGACAAATGCTAGAGCATGAAGATTCAGATGCTGACCATCAGTGGGAGAGAAAGGATGAGACAATCTGGAGCATTTCACAGAGAAAAAAAATTGCAGCTGCTGAGCAGATGCTTCTTTCAGCAGTTATATCACAGAATGCTACTTAGGAAAAGTTTATTTTATAGTTCAGGTGCTAGGAAGACAATGCTGGGAACTGCATGCTGATTTTAATATCCAAACATTTGGATTTGGTTTGACATACATATATACATACATACATACATATATATATATATACACACATGTATATAAAACGTTTCAGTCAGAAGCAATTAAATATATTTTTTTCTGTTCCAGGCTGTTTTACAACCTGTTCTATGCTTATATTAAGTAATTAGGTAAAACATTTTACACTTCCAACACTTAAGGAACAAATGATGCATTTATGAATGCCAATATTTGGAACCTTGCTATATTGGTCCCTTCAGCTCATTTTGATCTAGACTGCTGATCTAGTTTAGCACTAGTAAAAAATGTAAAACAGTTATATTTTTCATCACAGCTGCCCTGAAGACTCCTATACTATCATGCTGTGGGAATTCTCTGTGGAATGTTAATATTTGATTCTAGCAATCCTGTAACACACACAAACAAACTGGCAAAACCTGGAAGAAAAAAAAAGTTATGAAACAGCTAAGAAATTGTCCAATTTGTCAAATATTCAACGTTCTCTTGACTCTTAGAATTCCTAGTTTCAATTAAAATGGCACAAGATATGAAACATGGAGATAGCACGAGCACTTTCTTTAAAGCAAAGTCAAATACCATGTAACATCTTGCTCAAATAGGCCTTGACCCTTTAGACCAAGCTTTTTGGATGCTTTCATTCAGCTTTCTCCTCATTTCAGTTCAGTTTTCTGAATCACCATTTTCAATACAGGTAAAATTCTTCTTTTATCTCGAGCAAGATGTAAAATACACACGCAAATATAAAAGTATACCCCAATTAATCCACCTGTGTTCTGTCAATAGAGAGCAGCAGGGAGAGCTTCAGCCACATCTGACACAACACAGAGATATTTATCAGTCTAAACACTGGGAAGATATAAGCATGCTATTTATATACAGCTGGTTAAATCTAGGGAATAGAAATTCTGATTATAAAATTATTGCTTCTTCCTATTTTCTGAATAATATTTTGCCTTATTTAAGAGGAGAAAATATATTCTGAAGTAATAATTCCAAACAATTTTTTAATCATTAAGCATTTCTTCTTTTGAAGGGCAATTAATATCAGTCTTCAATTGTTTTCAATAGTGCAAATAAAGATATCTAAAAAGGTAGTGTGCATTTAAGTGACACTTGTATGTACACAGCTACTGAAGCACCTATGTTTACAAACCACCCAGGCTTTTCAGCTGTACAGGACTGTGATTTGGCTATCATTCATTTGGGAATGCTAGTAAGGACACTGGAATAAAAGGGTTGGGTTTTGTTTAAATAGCCTCTAAGAAGATGAAAGGATAGAGATCACTTAAAAAAAATATTTTATGACTCATAAGACTTACAGCATGAAAACGCCAAGGATTTTACAGTCTGGGCATATAAACTGGGGAAATGTGAATTTTTGTGACTGCCAGATTTACTGTAAAACTAATTAATAGATGCATGCATCTAAAATTAATGCATCTAAAACTTAAAGAACTATTCCAACAGATTCACAAAATAGGAATCTTAGAAATTTAAATAATATTTTAGTGGAAAAGAACCTGCATTCAAGGTTCAAAAGAATTATTAACAAAGGTATTTGTAGATGGGCCTGCTGCCACAGAAAGTAGTGAAAGGCTCACTGAATATTCCTGACCTCAGAGTTCCACAGTGTCAGGAGAGAAGCGTGTGTACCTCCCTCCTGCTTCTGAAAAGTGAATGTTTGATTTCATGAGGACCAGCTCACCATTCCTTGCATTTCCTGATGATGCAAACCTCACGGCCACTGGCCCAGGAGGCTGCAGTGCCTGCGGACAGCCAGGGGAGATGTGGCTGGCTGAGCTCCACACGTGGTGACACAGACATGGCCAAGGGGAGCACCTCCCTGAGGGACCCTTTTGCTTTCACCCTGTCTCCCATTTCCAGTGAGACAGATGGAAATTGAACCTGTGATGGGAACAGGCTCAGGCTGCAGAAGTGCTTGTCCTCACTGCAGAGGCTTTTCCTTGGATGGATGCAGTGAAACAGAGATGAATTCACTTAGCTGCTCTCGTTTGCAGTCATTTCATAAAGGAGGGAAGCACAATCACCAAATATAAACATGTAATTAAAGCCAAGGCATTCATAAATCTGCAGTGTCATGCTCTGCATAACCAGATTACTTATTTTCACTTGGAGCTGAATGTAACACACTGCACTCACTGCACTGATTTTTTCTGCTGGTTCTAATTATTTTCCAAGGCTGTGTCCATTGTGGCCCTGACATCTAAAAAAGCTTTCCTCCCCTCTTGATCTAATAGTCCCCAAACTGCTAACACAGAAACTACAAAACTAGATGTTAACTACTCATTTCTACCAGATATCTGGCATCTAACCTTCTCCTGCCAAATATTTTGAAATATCTTCTTTCATAGCCCCTTTCAGCTGTCATCTGACACTTGTCCTTTTCCTGCTTCTCCATTGTCTTCCAAGAGTCTTCACACAGACACTGCTGGAACTCAACAGGCAGTGGGGAATGAATATTAAATATGCAGCAAAAATAGAGGCAGACAGAACACACTATTGTACAGCAGATTAAATAATTATAATACTATTTTCAAGTACATATTCAAATAAACAGCAAAAAGTGACTTGTGAGAGTAATAAAGGCAAGAGTAAATAGAAGTTTAGTGGTTAAGAACATCCTAACACTTAAATAAATCATGTGAGTAGTAAGACATGAGATCTCAACTGAAATTTCTGTTTCTCTCTGGAAAATGTCACAACTATGGGACAATAGCAGCAGAATAAGAAAATTGCATAAACCCCCCCAAAGACCTGGCTGTAGTTAAATATGCCTTTCACCAGATTTCTTCATACAGCTGCGAAAGAGCTGCATGAGGAGCATTAGAAATGAAAGCAAAGATAACACAACTTTACTGAATCCCAGACACCAAATTAAACTCACAGAAATTAATGGATAAAAAAGCTGATCTTCTTCTATTGGTAATAAAATTATTGATCAATATAGGAATTCAAGGAAATTGTCTATATAGTTTTGCATATATCTCTTTGTATCTCTTCTTTGCAAGTTTTCCTCTTTCCATATCCAGCCAAAAACTTTCATCTGTATCTTCAAGGCTCTACAAAATTCCATTCTTATCCACACCTTTTACCCTGCATCCCACTGCCTATTTCCTTAGCCACTAATTGGAATGCTTCTTTCTTAAGTTTTCTTTTGCATTGAACTTTTCTGTTTCCTAATTTTTCTCTTTCAAAACACTTCTTTGAAAGAGGTATCTACTCGTAAACCAAGTTTCTACTGTAAAGAAACAGCAAAAAGCAAAAAGCATTGCCCCTACCTTTTTTTGTTTTGAGAATGTGTTTCTTCAAAACACTGCACAGTTTAGTGAAGGAAACTGAAGCTTGAGAATCTATTTCATGTATGTGAAACACACAGTGTGCATCTAGTATTGTTCCTTGCAGCTTGTTTCCACATATTCTCTCTCCCTGAATCCCTTTTTCATTAATTATCTTTTTACTCTGCCTCCATGCATCCCTTTCAAAGCTTTCTTTACTCTCATATTACTTGCATAATAGAGTTGAAACAAAAACCTCAGAAAAATCAAAAGGATTCTCTTCAGCCCAAAGGGTCTCCCATTATTTGCCTTTGATCTGGCATTCTACTCAGATTTGTAAGCAACCCTGTAAATTCATGCTATAAAGGAAACAATGAAAATTCATTTCTTTAAAACCATTATAATCCTTTTTCAACAAGTTCCCTCTTTTATTTAGCTGCGTTTTCATTTAGCCAGAAAGTGTGGCAGATAAAGATCACATCTGTACCTTGGCACAGAAACATCAAAGCAACTTTTTCAGGAACATATTTCATGATTTAGTCCTAATTCACACAGATATTATTTTTTCCATGGCATCCAGAGTCATTTGCCTCATTTTCAATGTTGCCCACAGAAATCAGTAACAACTGAGGTTGACTTTAAACCTGACCATTCTATTTGAACTGGCACAACGGAGGCTAAACTGGAAACCCACGTCACCATTTTTTCAATAGTTCTTGACAGTTGTACACTATACTATGGTCTATTACAAAAGCATGCACTTTTTATCTTCTGGTTTTTTAACATACAAAACTGAGCCACAGAGAGTGGAAGGCAGCACCTGATCACTAGGGTCACATTCATTTGCTTCCTTGTCCTTACCCAACAGACTGCATTCTGTTACACATAAGACAGAACATCTACCACACAGGGCAGTGTAAATTCCTCTACTATAAGACATTTCATCTCTTGGGAGGTACCCACTTGTGTTATTTTTGGATAAAAATCAAGTTTCAGAATTAATAATAGTTTTGCGTAGTAAATTTCTGAGGTTTCACTCTTGTCTTCCTCAGCTGGCTTGAAGAAAGAGTGATGGTTCCAGGTTATCACTTCTTTCAAAGGTGTGGGGTGATTCTATGTAACTTCTATTTACTTGTCTTATAGTTTTAATATCTTCCTGTATCTCCAAAGCTTCAGATCAAATTGTTCTTAAACTGTCAAAACAGGCCCGATGCAGTAATTTACAAAACAAAGTTTTATACATTCTACAAAACAACAGGGAAGTTTGTTGAGGAATTTTTGTACCATGTTCTCTTGGAAATGTGTAGTGTGGGAGGAATGAAGGAGATCTAGAGATATTAACTTCATTTTCTGTAAGAACAACAAAACGTGAACAATATAACTTCAGAGACAGAGGACAAGGATAAAGAATTTTATCCCAGAAATGACAATAGGATGCAATAACCTGGAAATGGAAGAGCACTTGGGATAGGCTTGTTGCATGCATGTAGATTTTTACTACAGTGACTGTCTGATAAATTTTCTGAGGCAAATTTAGGTGCATAAATCCTCTGCTTTTCTATGATAAAAAGCATTCAAACCCAGCTGAGAGACAGAGGGCCCCTGTCCCAGAAAAACAGAAGAAGTTTGCATCTTAAGGGGTTTGACCAGCAATGCTTTGTTGGTGTCCCACAAATAATGAGCAAATAATTCAGAAAAAAAGTGGAAAGTAATGCAGACAGATCATTGTGAGGTATTACGATGTTCCAGAAGAACAGATAAGCTCCTATAGAGCTGTGTTGGCCATGGCTCTGATTTACACAAGCTTCCCCAAAATATCTTTACAAAACAAGGGTGTAGTGGTTCTGTTTCTATTGGAAGCAATACTTCCTTATCACCCAACCAATATGTGGTTGTAATCTCAGCCAAAGAGATTACAGGAAATTCACAAACATGGAGCAATTACAGTCACTAATGCACTCCTCCAGCTAATTATATTGCCTAGGTTTTTCCTATCCACTAGCTCAAATAATTTTAAGGGATATCTGTTTGTGTGTTCTTGTTTCAGACATTTTTTGGGTTAGTCAATCAGCTCGTTTGGACTTCTCATGTTTCTTGGATCTACATCATACTGAAGAGTAGCACCTGGCAGAATTTCATTACTTCTGGTTTTGTATTATTTATTGGTTTTGCAATGTTATGAAGCTGAAAAAATAACTTCAGATAATAGATCTGGTTCCCTTTAAGTGTTGAATATTTAAAGTGAGCAGGTTTTTGCATAAGTATCAGAAAGTGATTTTAATTAACATAATGATGATTCTCATTCCTAAGGCTCAGAGATTTTAACATTCTATAAAATGGCAAGGAAACAGAAATGAATGATGACTGTAAACAGAAATAAAAGTGGTTCCCAACTTCCTGCTCACAATTAACAAGTTTGGTTTTTTTTTTGCCAGATTTTATTGTTATTGTTCTAGTTATATTAAGAAATGGCAGTGGGAGGGTTTACCTATCAGATAAAAATTGTGCTGTATTTTTTCTCTTTTTTAATGGACCCAGTGATATCCTTGTATATCAACAAGAACTATTCGACCTTCTTCATTAAAATGCCTGGCATTATTCCAACTCAATAATGGAAATAAACAATACATCAAATCTCTCCCATGCTTCACTCATAAATAAAGAAACAAAGAGGCAGATGTAAACAAAAATTATGTAGATGACAAAATAATCCATCTAAGACTTTCACTTCTCCTCTGATGCTTTATACTTTGACTTCTACTAGTTCTCTGTTTTCCATCAGGAGTTGTCCCCCCTAACAAAAAAGCAATAATCTATAACAAAGTGTCTCAATTGTTGGTTCATCCTCCTGTCAACAGTTTCATTTTGCCATTGATCACTGCTTTCATCAACTCTAAGTCCAAAACAAACACTTTGTTATCCTTTCTTTTATTTCTTGCATAGGAAGAAAATCTAATTTATATAGCTATAATTTTCTCATCCTCAAAGATAATTTCAAAAACAATGCCACAGTAATTGTGACAATGTAGAAATGGCTTAAGTAGGATATAGGGCCATCTTCATCATTATTATCCTCCTCATACTTTCAATGTTAACCTGATACACTTTATCAGCAATTACAGTAACATCCATGGGTGAGTTGATCAAGTTTATAAAGATAACTTGTCTCCAAAGATTTCTTTGGTCACACCCAATTTTATTGACCTTATATCCTAAAGGTGAGTCTCCTGATCCAGATCCATCACATGAAATGGGAATTTAGTGTAATCCATACCACTGGCTAACACAAAATCCTGCTGGGGATGGAAAACAGCATTTTAATGTGTGTTTGGATATGCTTTTATTCTTTGCTGGTTTCAAAGAGCTGCTTTAATGAAATGAAAGAAAATAGAGCCTTTTGAATATTCTGATGAGTTTCAGGAATATTAGACAGCTGCTATAAAGTTTTTAGTAACAGTGAAACAAAGGGCACAGATACACTTTGTACGAGGATGCCAAGGTACATTATGGATTAGCATGTCTGGAAAATGTTCTTTCAGGTGCAGTTGAACTCTCCAGTGTTTAGGCTGAGTTCAGAATGGCTCTAAAACTTGGTCACACCATAAACCAACCCCGTACCTGTGCTACCCTGCAGAGCCTGGGCAGCACTGTTACCCTCAGGACAATGTCATGGAGCCTTCCCAGAAACAGGAATTGAAGAGCAAGCAGCTAAGACAGCTGCTGGGCTAGGAGGAGAGCAATGGTTAATAAAGATGAGAGAAGTTAACCAGGAACACTCAGCCCTCGTGGCTGGCTTATGAGACAAACTGAAGCAATTGAGCAGGAAAGGTTACAAAGTACCACCACAAACACTCAATGTCGTGAATGTCAAATGTCAGTCAAACATCCACAACTGATTGGTGAATGTTTGCTTTGTTTTTTTCCAGAAGACTCTGGAAAATTAAATGTGTTCGTATTCCCCACTGAATACTTGACCTAAAAAATAGCAAACTTCACTTGTTTGGGTGAATCTCAGCTCCTAAATTTCCTGTAGTGAAAATGACATCTTTAGAGCCGTATGTAAAGCAGATGAAGAACACATTTGGGGTGAAAATATGCATAATATGCATTTAATGCAACTGACAATTATTTTTAAAAAGGGCCATACTGTATTTGCTACTTGCTATGTCTAAAATATTAAGCTTTCATTATTTGATCCCTGGAACTTTGCTGACTTCTGAACAAGAAACTATGTAATTGAAGCTGGACAATATTTAGACTGCATCCTCTTTCTTAAGAAATTGTAGTAACTTTCTGTGTCAAGTGCACTCCTCTGTATTGGATGAAATTGAATTCTTTATGTAAAAGACCTGTTTGAAGATTTTTCACTTTAAAAAAAATTTATACTTGTCCAAATAATTTAAATACTGAAGCAAAGTATTAGCTGTTTAAATCTGATCTGCCAGTAATTATCATCATTTATCCTTGGGTGTAAAAACTGCTTACAAGTCTTCACACAGGCACTCTGAAGAATCACTCTTTCAGAAGAGAAAAATAATGAACAACAGTGTGCCAGACTGTTATCTTAAAGGTTTAGGCTTTTATTTATGTTATTACTGGTAGACTGCAGAAAAGCTCAGATAGTACCATTTAATTTGCTTCCCAACAGGCCTCAGACTCATCTATCAATAATTGCATTAAAATGTCATTGAAAACGATGAAAAGCACACTGTTAAAAATGATTTTACTACCTAGGGTGCAAAGCATTTCATTACCAGACTTCTTACTTAAAAAGATGCAATGCCCCAAATCAATGCCTTGTACCATGTGCAGCAGCCAGTGTTACTAAATTATTCCTATCAATAAAACAAGAACTAGACATCATGGATCTGCAAGACTTTCAAAATGCTGCCTCAGCTTGCTCACTGCACGTTTTTCTTGTCAATTCACACACTTCCATTTGGGAGGGAAATAGCCCAGGTGTGTTGAGGCAGCCCACTCACATGTGACCAGCCAATAGTGAGCTAAATCTGTTACTCTATGATAAAAAAACACCAAAAAAAAGTGACTTTTTATCTTGATGGACAACTGTCCTCAAAAGGCTGAACAAGTTTTTATAATAGTATTTACAGTTCTCCAAAGAGGAAAGAAAGTTCACTGACAACTTGACATCTTTTTGCTTTACTGGATTTACCACTTTGTGATATGGGTGTGTAAGATGATAATATGCCCAGGAAATAAGTTATCTTTGACACTGCAATATGAGTAAATATAACATTTAAAAAGTAATTCTGAATATTAGCCAATCAGTAAGCATATGCTCTGCAAGCTCTTTTCAACAGTTCAACTTCAGATCTCCTCCTATTTTAAAAGTGTTCAAAAATAAAATGTGTTTAAAGATCTGGACAGTAATTGTTGATATGAGATTACACAGATCAATGTGCAGAGCATGTGCATGTTTGCATGAAAACTGGCCTCCTAGGAAGGATGTAATGCATCTTGATTTGCCTTTTACAGCTATTGACTTTTTCTGTTATTTAGCAGGATATTTTCTGCAACGTGGTATTCCTGCACAGCCTCTGCTGGAACAGACTAAATGGCAGGAATGGGACACAAAAGCCAAGTCTGCCTGCCCTTCCAACTGATTACCTGATAGACTGCAATTATGGCAACATCTGTAAACTCATCTTTTACCACTTTGAACAAAGTCAGAGTGCAGCTGAAATCCCTTCCCTCATCTACAGCTAGGTTAAACACACATTAGTCTGTCTCATGCTATGTGTTATAGTTTTTAAATAACATTTTCCTTATAAAGGATGATGACTTTGAACACAAAATGGAAGGTTAAGTTTCCAAGGTGCACAATTTTCAAATTTTTTGCAGTGACTACAGAAATACTGGTGATACAGCAGAAACAAATAAGAAACAAGTATTCTTTCCTTACTAATTTGTTGTGCCATTCTGTTTCAAGGAGAGGTACATTTTGAGCAGCTGCTGCATCTGAATAAATTGATTTTCACTGTGTTCTCAGCAGATTAACAGTAAGTGGAAGCTATCCTTTTACAAAGCTTTATCACTTCTTTCAAAAAGTCCTCCTCCTTCAATCCATTCTGTACCAATATTGACCAGCTGATGGGAATGCATCTACAAACCTGCAGATAAATGTCTCCTGGCAATGCTTACACAGATGTATTTTTTATAACTGAAGACTTTGTGCAGGCTCTCTTTTAAAGGAGAAATTGTGTGTATGCAAGCCTCACATCCAGGACAAATTTAGAAAAAAGGAAGGTTTGGGTTTATAAGTGACTACAGCTGCAGACAAAAAGTTAAACAAATTACCCAAAATGACAGAAATATGGACTGGGACAATTTGCCTAAACCTCCCTCATTGTCATGGCAGAGCTGCACATCTGGTGAAGTGTAGTTGTGATATTTTATGAAAATCCCTTTGCTAGGATTTTCTTCTCCTGAGAAGCTGAAGGGCCTCAGCTTCAAGTGTGAACAGTTTGTGATCTGCTGCTGTGGGATGCAGCAGGTGCTTCCTCCATTGCTCAGTGTGGGATGTTTCTGCTTGGTGGCCAATCCAGGGGGCAGCAGCTCTGGGACTCTCTGGAGTCACAGAACTTTGTTATTCATTCCTTTCTATTCCTGTCTCGCCTTCTGATGAATCTTTCTCTCTGTTCTTTGTAGTACAGTTACAGTGTGCTCTTTTTAATGTAATATATATCATAATATAATAAACCAGCCTTCTGAAATGGAGTCAAGATCTCCCCTTCACCAAGTCCTGCCTGCCCTGAAGACCCACGGCAATAGTGAAGTACTTATTTGAAATTTTCCTAAACTAGTATGACATCAAACCTGTTCTCACCATCAGTGGCTTCTGGGGCGCTGCACGACTCCTCCGTGGGGACCGTGGCAGAGCTCCCTGCACCAGGCAGATCAGTGGCACCAGGCATGACACCAATCAGCAGCAGCTCCAATCTCTGCTCCAGCCTCTGCCGGGCTTGGCAGCGCATCACAACTGCAGAAAAGCAAAAACATCCCATTGGCAAAGGGCTGGCATCTTGATTTTAACAAAGAAATGAAACACAGAAGCTAAATGTGTTTAGAGAGAGACAGAATTCCAGTAAGGAGCAGCACGACTAAAAGCTGTTTCCAGCCTCAACTTTCTACTGCTCTGTTGAGGTGAAGTAGTAGAAAATATTGCTAAGCAAACAAAAATCTGTTCAGTTAGTTCCCAACAGCACTTGCAAATTTCTCTTTTATCTTTGATCATTAAATGTATCTTCATTTCAGTTCAACTGCTAATAGGAATTATGGCATAGTTTGAAATATGCCAGTAAGAAAGGAAGACTGAAACAAAACCAAAAAAATAAAAGGTTTTGTGATTAAATGTAAGAATGTTGAGTTACTCTTTGTTTTCTTAGTTTAGGAATACTTTTGTTAAAACTTCAACTTTAATAGAAATATTCCAGAATAAAAAGCATTCTTGCATGAGTTTCTGTTTGAAGCACCATAGAACCTCTTTCAGTCCAGTAAGTGATTTTAATTTACTGCTTCCAAAGTATGTCTTTTTCATTACAAAGTTGTTAGGTTTTAGCTTTTACAGTAGTTTTTATAAAGTTTATTTCAATAGGTGTTTTTTGGTTTTTGGGGTTTTTTTTGGCTTCTCTTATTTAATAGCACAGAAAAATAAGAAAATTAAATAAAAGCACTGAAGAAATGTTTTTCCAAAGACCTAGCACTTCCTAGAGTTCTGGGAATCAACATGAAAAAGAACAGCTGACCACATACTTTTTAGATTCAAGATATGTAAGTCATTTTCATCAGAGTAAGACCCAATGCTTCTTCAAAAATTAACTCTGAAGTTAACAGAAGGAATTAATGATCAGTAATTTGGAATCATATTGTGGTTAATCAATATGCAGTGTTTAAAAAAAGAAGAAGGAAACACCTTTTTTATACCATTTTTCTTTAGCTTCAACTTTCAGTTCTGGCACTTTATCTACTACCATTACCCTGCAAAATAGATAATTACACAACAAGTTCAGGTAATTTCCTTTCTCCCGTGGTCTTTCCCTGTTCAACAGGGTGTGAGTAATTTGTACAGATCTCTTAGAATTTCCAAGAGGGAGAGTTACTGAAACAGGATACACACAGATCTTTTTGTTTAAATGTATGACCTTATATTTAAAAATAGATTACATTCTTTGTATTCCACTAGTTTACCAAATGTTTCAAATTACTGTGTGCACATTGTGTCATTTTCTATTCTGCAGTTCATATTACTACCAAAATTGATTTTATATTTTATTTTTTCCTAAGTGGCCAAGTAATATTTACGAATAAAATTCAAAGATATCTAGGATTTGACTGGACAGGTCCCTGAGCAAGCTGCCCTTGAGCAGGTGGTTGGATTAGAGGGCCCCCAGTGGTCCCCTCCAATTCAAACTGCTGCATGCTTGTTTGACTCTACGCCCTGCAAGAATTAAAAGAACATTCTGGACGACCCTCCATTTGTAATCACTTCTATAAGACAGCCAAGGAATCATCTACTTAACATGCACCACATGGGTTGTGACCACTGATCATTTTAATTGGTCTCATGAGATAGAAAGCCAAGTGACTTCTAGAAGTTTAAGTGTATTAAAATGCACATAACAATGACCCAAAGATGAACTCCTTAATATACCAGCAGAACAGCTGGGGGTTTTGACACAGAAACTTGGAGCCTCCAGGCAATTAATAAACGTCTGCATTTAGAGAGATAACAATACTCTTGATCATAATAATTTTTTAAGTAATTTCTTGTTACTATCTGCTTTGGATTTATGCCTTGCAACGTACGTTTTCTAAATGCCCAGTTATAACTGAAAACCACAGGCTTCCAGAATCAAGGTAGGAATGGGGAATTCCATAAACACTCTTACAAACACCTACTTCTGTTTTCTGGGACATTCTTTAAAGACCTAATTTTTCCTTGAGAAAAAAAATATTAGCCCAACATAACATACTGATGGCCAAAGAACAGTACGTATTCAAAATTAATATAATGCGTTTTCATATATTACAAATACTGATTGAACATAAACTAATGGATAACAGTTATAAATATGTTACAATTTAGTTATGTTGTTTTAAAAAAAAGCATTTAGGAATTTGAAATTACTTAAGGGTGATAGTATGTGAGCTTCTGATCATATACAGAAGTGATGTCACTTAGTAACTCATGAATGCCAAACATTTTAATTCATAACTTGTACAGAAAGTATTGGGTCCTGCACTTGGGGCACAACAACCCCAGGCAATGCCCCAGGCTGGGGCAGGAATGGCTGGAAAGCTGCCCAGTGGAAAAGGACCCAATACTTTCTGTATAAGTTATGAATGTCACGAGTGTCACCAACGGTGTGGCCAGCAGGAGCAGGGCAGGAGCCACACCTCGAGTGTCACCCATGGTGTGGCCAGCAGGAGCAGGGCAGGAGCCACACCTCGAGTGTCACCAACGGTGTGGCCAGCAGGAGCAGGGCAGGAGCCACACCTCGAGTGTCACCTACGGTGTGGCCAGCAGGAGCAGGGCAGGAGCCACACCTCGAGTGTCACCTACGGTGTGGCCAGCAGGAGCAGGGCAGTGACTGGCCCCCGTTCTGGGCACTGGGGAGGCCACACCTCGAGTGTCACCCATGGTGTGGCCAGCAGGAGCAGGGCAGTGACTGGCCCCCGTTCTGGGCACTGGGGAGGCCACACCTCGAGTGTCACCCATGGTGTGGCCAGCAGGAGCAGGGCAGTGACTGGCCCCCGTTCTGGGCACTGGGGAGGCCACACCTCGAGTGTCACCCATGGTGTGGCCAGCAGGAGCAGGGCAGTGACTGGCCCCCGTTCTGGGCACTGGGGAGGCCACACCTCGAGCGCTGTGTCCAGTTCTGGGCCCCTCAGCCCAGGGGAGACACTGAGGGGCTGGAGCGAGCCCAGGGAAGGACAGTGGAGCTGGGGAAGCGTCTCGAGGTTAACAAGCGTGACTGAGGGATGTGGGGGTGTCTGGCCTGGAGAAGAGAAGGTTCAGGAGAGACCGCCTCCATCTCCAGAACCACTGGGAGGAGGGTGTCGCCAGGTGGGGGTCAATCTCTTCTCCCAAGTAACAAGGGACAGGACAAGAGGAAATGGACTCAAGTTGTGCCAAGGGAAGTTTAGATTGGATATTGGGAGAAATTTCTTCAGGGAAAGGGTGGCCAGGTGATGGAATAAGGTGCTCAGAGAACTGGGGAAATCATCACACCTGAAAATATTCAGAAACCACAGAGATGTGGTACTTAGGGACATGGTTTAGTGGTTGCATGGAGTTAATAGTTGGACTCTGATCTTAGAGGTCTTTTCCAACCTTAATGATTCTGTGATTTCAATGAAAGTAACAGATCAATAAAAAGGAGATTTATCTTAGAGAGTGCCACTGAATTACACAACAGCTTTAAATAACACAACAAACATCCACATTAATATACATAGTTCTAATGCTAATGAGACTCATTAAAGCCATCATTTTGGGCAACAGTTGATTACATGAAAATGTTCTGTTTCATTCCTTAAGGTATTAAAGTGCAAATTGAAGAGATGAAAGCTCTAATTAATACCACATCATTGACATTTGTCTACAAGTAGAGAGTCCTTAAGCAATATAAATTAATGACACTACAAATATTCTATGTTTTCTCAGAAATTGTTCCTGTATCTTAATACATTTAATATAGAAAGGTATTATATTCACTTATTCAAGGACAAGCTGGTACAGAACTGGTCCCACATTTACACATTGAGCTGTACTTTCAGGGTTATAGATTTAAAAAGCTCTTCACAACTTCCTATTTCATAGCTCTGGAATTATATCACACCTTAAAAATACAGACGGTCAAATATATAAGCCTTTACTGTTCCCAAAATAAACAAGAAACTTCCAAGAATGTCTTTTAATCTTTTAATGCAAGTAAGTAGCAAGGGGAAAACTTACTGCTATCCACACTACTTTATATTCTGGTTTTGATTAAGAGCTGAAATTCAAGGCTGAGAGAAGCAGCGAACATCTACTCCAATATCCAATACTGTGCACCCTGCAGACTCTCCAGAAGGGTGCTCTGGGTATGCAAGAAGAAATCTACCCTTGAGTCAGTCCTCTGCTCAGCTTACCTTCCGTTCTCAAACTCAGGATTAATTGGGATACTGAAAGACATGGGCCTTAAGATTTACAACTGCCCCCAATTCCTTTTATCCATAATAAGAACAAAGTAATGCTCTAGATTTGCTCTGGAAGTGGGAGAAGATTTTATTTTTAACATGTGATTTTATCTTTGTTAAGATAAAGCTAAGTACTGCTGCAAATTCTTGTGATCAAGCAGGTGATAATATAACTATTTGATTTTCGTACATATTTTTAAATATATTGTTAGAGCTTTTTTCAAGCATTACCTACCTGATTTCTGCTGTGGTGCTTCAGATGTTCCATTAATGGGATAGATCCAGAGTATTCCCTGAGTTTCCCCATTCTCTGCTACAATAACATTTCTAGAAAAATACGAGCATCAATTAGACTGCTGAAAATTCTGTTTCCAAAGTAATCTAGACTTAAGAGTTGTTGGAAAGGTTAGACTGCATTCTATTGTATGCTGTAATGCTGACCATATCTGAGAAAAATATGAAATAAAATCCAGATAAAAATATCAGCTATAAATTATATCAGCTATAACTTAGATCCACTTAGTGTATTTAAACATTATAGCTCTGAAAACATTTGGCCTGATCTGCATTCTGTCAGGTTATGCTTACATTGAGATAAGATTTCTGTAATTTACGAATTACATAAAAATATTGGGATGAGAATCATTATTATCTCAAATATACTGAAAAAACAGAGACACTAAGAGCATTCATCTGCTCAACATCCATAACTGCAGCAGCAGCCAGTACTTCACATTTTCTTTATTTAAAGCAAGAACAGATAGGTATTAAAACAGACAGGTATCTTACCCTGAATCTGCATACTTTGCAGGGTATTAAAAGCTTTTGATGGATACCCACTGCCCTCAAAATCAGACACTGGACTGCCCTTGGGAGCTACATATGAATAGTCAATGGGATAACTGGTGATAGGATTGAGCATCTCAACTACTTTTTCCTTTCCTATTAGAATAAATTACCTGTTTGAGTCTGTATGTGATTCAGCAGCAACCTCATAAGGCCAGTTCTCACCGTTTTCCCTCATTACATGAATTACCACCACTGCTTTATAAATTTTCATTTCAGCTGGCATGAATAACACAGGGATTTCCAGTTTTTCTTTTGGAGCTAATCGGATTCCTGCAAGATGGAACAGGTTGTTGTGGCATCTTGGAAGTTTTCAAAATATTTTCTATCATTTACTCATATCTGTCCCTTTTTCTTTTTTTAATCACTGTTTAGCCTTTTATCATATTGAATGGTTATCCCTGTACAAAATTCCATTTTACCCTGCCTTTCTACAAAAAAAGGACAAAAAAACCCCAAAAAAACCCAAACAAACAAACAAAAAAACAAAACAAAAACCCAATCAATCAATCAATCAAACAAACAAACAAAAAAAAAACCAAAACCATAATTAAGTGAATGTCCCACATTTAATATTCAGAGATCATGTGTAACACATGCAGGTCAGTCCCATGATTTCGTAGGCCCTAAGTCATGGGTTTTTTACATGTGTGAATAACACTGCATTAACAAGATCACTCAAAAAACAAATGTTCACATTCAAGACAACTATAATATTTTTTAAAAAATCTTCATTATTATTATACAAGCCATGTCTTTTTCGTGTATTTTTTACCTGATTGATGCTGCTGTTAGACAAACAAACAAACTAAACTCATGTTGTCTGTAATGAAGGTAGCCTGATATTTTCAACCTTTAAGGGCCTTTTTCCAGTGACTCACCAGTCTGCCAAGTGTCAGAACATCTACCTCAGCTATTTCAGAAATAATCGAAAGATTACACAGAGCAGAACAAGTAAATCAGTCTTTTAACTACAAAGCTCTTTGTTTTTAAAGAATCCTTGGAAATGGCAGGAAATGGCACCTCAGGGTTAGGGTTTCAGCTTTAACTCTGTCTGCAGAAAATCCTCTTAGTTACGAGTAACTGCTTCTACATCAGGCTTTGGATCAGTTTTTGTGGTTGCATTTCCTGCTTTCTGCAATGAACAGGAGCTGGTGCAGGTCTGGGGGTATCCCTCCCTGGGAATGACTGGACATGCAGCACCTTCCTGGGGATTGCTTCTCTGATCACCACAGGTGGGTTCACGCTCAAAAAATGTCAGCAGGGAAACTTCACTTGGTGCTCCAAATGGTCACCTTCCTCCAGCCAGAATTCCTCAAGGGTGAAGCCCTCAGGGCTGAGAGCTGTAGGGGAGTGGGTGGTAGGGACACTGTAATGCAGTCTTGGAATGGATGAAATGGAAAAAAAGGGGACGCACAGAAGTTTGGGAATGAAGGTGGAAGTGTTGGGAGACTAAGGATGATGTCACACAGGAATACAGGAATGGCCAGAAAGACAAAAAAAAATCAATCACATCAGGGAAAGAGAGAAGGGTTTGAAAAACAGTTCTCCAAAACACAGAACACGAATCTAGACTCCTCATCTGCACCTAACTCCCTAGAAGCACCTAATGGTAAAGTCTACTGGTGATTGGCTTTTTGCTAGAAACACTCTTAAACTGAAATAAACGAACCACATTAAGATGTGAAAATCAGTTTTAAATTCGGGAAGTTTTGAATATTTAAAACCACACAACTCCGCAGGTTTTCTACCTCTCCCAGTTAAAAAGGCCTCAGGACATCAAATGCAGACCACTGCCTCACTTTACTACAAATGGAAAACATATCTGAATTTCTGTGTGTAAGAGGTTTATCATATACTAATTATGAAAATTAACCAGCTGCTTTGCATTTGTGATTGCCTAATTCTTGTGTATTTGTAGAAGTTCATCATGGCAAAAGATATTTGCCTATGAAATAATTACTTGAAAAGTTGGACATCATGAAAGAGCTTGAAAAGATCTTAATTAAAAATCCACTAAAATGTTATTATCTAAATAAAAAAACAATTTTTTTTCTCATTTTGATAAAGATTTAAGATTTTTCTTTAGATTTTGAGGCATTATCTATCAAGCCCATACTCAAATTTAAAAAACATACTACATATATTAGAATTATTGGCAACCACGTGGTCAAAGGGAAAATCTTTTCAAATTAGCAACTCATTTTTAATCCAATATCTGAAATAAATAAGCTGATATCAGGCATAATTAGAATACTCCTGAAGACATCTGAACTGGGATCCACCCTCTGGACCACAAACCACTACTGACACACCATTGTCCCCAGTGAGAGGAGTCAGCTCTCTGCTGGGCTTCGCCCACTTTGGGCTCGCTCTGGTCTAGTTAAAGGCTTGGAATGACATGCCATGACCAAGGCTTGTAATATCTTAAAACACAAGAGTGAGCTTCAGGATATATTTGCAATTAGATTGCCTGGAATCCACACATACATGGACACCAAAATAATGTAAACACTTTGTAACACATTACAGTGCTTCCTTGAGTTTCATTTGCAAAGCTTTCAGCAGATGGCAAATAGAACAGACTGTAAACTTATAACTAGCTATATACATTACATTACATATTTGAACTGTAGCTTAATGATGCCTGGTACAGGACAGAGCCCCTTGGGTTTTTAAAATAGATTTTAATACAGAATCCATATGATAGCATTCTGGGTCATTCTGGCAGAAAATTGTTCATTAAAGATCATGAAAAGACAAATTTTATAATATTGCTGTTGAAACAGATTGTATTCACATTAAAAAAAAAAATCTTATTAATATGGGATGCTCATAATACTGGTAATTTTTCTATCACCAGGCTTGCCTGCAGCTGTCAACTAACCAGCTGATCATTACTGCTAATACAGATTAATTTCATTATGATTTGGGCTAGTTAATAAGATAGATAAAATAGGAATAATGGCAAATATAATTTGCTTTTAGTTTTTCTTTCCCATTCAGAGAATGCGGGCTAGGACACAGAAAACAGCTCTGTGTACAACTTTAATACAAACCAGTGTTACCTGCTCCTGCTTGCCTGGGCACCTCACGTACTCTGCCAAGGACACCAAAACTGATGCCAATGGCTGATCCTTGCCTTCATGTAATTATTTCACTGCAATGAATATCCAACAATTCTGTGTAAGAAATCCACAGCAAGTCCCTTTTGTGAACACAGGTACATCACATTTGATAAAAAGCTTTGGGCCAGATTTTGGTAACACCTCACTTCTCTTGCACTGTCCTGCACCCATCAGGAAACAGTTAAATTTAGCAGAGTAAGTTCACTGACCCACTAGAGCCTGAAGGCATCTGACTCAAACCCGGGGCTGCAATTTGAGTCAACTGCCTTACAAAGAAGTGTGTGGGGCTCTGCATCCTCCCTCATTTCATTTTTAGGTAACCTTTTGCTAAGCCTTGCCTCCAGCCTCCCCAGAGGCTGCTGGAGAACACTGATTCTGTAACAGATTCCTCAGGCACTGAGCCTAGAACTCAGAACTGGGTTAGATAATAAATCAAAATGAGTATTATTTCAAATTCCTGGCTACAATTCTTTGGGACACTGTGCTGTGGTTGAGTTCTGTGTAACTTTTGTGTCAGCCCTAGAAAGCTCAGCACTGTGAGAGCTGAAATTCAAGCAGCAGTGGATGCCAATAGCTGGGGTGTTATTTGGAAGGAATACAGATGGGTAAAAGTGCAGTTTTTGCCTCTACAGTAGATTAGGAAAAATGTTAAGACAAAGCATACCAGGCAGCACCATGGTAATAAAACTGTGATGGCAAGGAACAAAATATTCTGCAATATGCCATCCTCCCTTTCAACTTTAACTTACAGCCATGTATTTTTCAAATTAGTAAGGTGCTTTGCAGGTAGATTTTCTAGATGTTGAAGTGCATCTCCCTGATTCACTGCTCCTAATTCTGTAGCATCTGAGTGCCTCCCATTGATTTCACCCAGAAGAAGAGCACTCAGTTCAGCCTCCTTTAATTGAAAAAGAGAGATGAGACAGAGCTCAGAATATCTTGTTGAAGTCTCATGGAGAATCATTTAGGAGGGGGTACTTTTATTTGTTTGTTTGTTTGTTTTCTTGATAGTTTCTCCATTAAAATGACTACAGCAGCATTTTGATTAAACCCACAGACAGCTCTGCTAAAATTAGCACTGGCCATGTAAATGTCAACTCACTATAACTAGCTCTGCTTTCTCCTAATCCTCAGAATATGGAAAGGGCAACCTCCAAAATATTCATACACAGCAGCTGCTGCTGGGAAATTATTGCTAATTCCTTCTCAAGGAGCTCATCCAGAAAAGAACTGATATCAGATAGCAAAGAGTGAGCAACTGCCAGCACACCAGGATCCAAAATGCATTGAAAAAGTCAGACCTAGGTATTCATTTCTTTTCCTCTGCTGGAAGAGATGAAATCCTGGTTTCACATATGAAAACTAAGATCTTTTATGGCCCTTCTCCCAGAAGTGCTTCATTGCTAAATCCCAAGAGTCTAAAATAAAGAACAAACAACATTTCTACCTTGACTTTTATTAAGGGTGGGTCCATTTTTGTTCACATCTTTTTCTTTTTTTTAGTGCTTCCAATGAGGCTGCTTGAATTTTTTATTCCCTTTCATTAAAACACAATCACAATCCCTTGTTATGGATTCTAATTAAAAAACTGCGAGAGCAGCAGCCTGTTAGTTTTGCTAAATCAGTATTATAATTATTCGGTCTCAATGAGTAAATATAAATAAAATTTTCTGAATTGGCAGTCATCATACAACAGCCAACAGCCTCCATCTGTGGAGATATTCAGAATTTGACTGGACGCAGTCCTGGACAACCCAATGCAGATGACCCTGCTTGAGCCACAGAGGGTTTGGATGGACAAGATGTTCTCAAGCAGTTCCTCACCACCTGAACAGTTCTGTGCTTCTGGAATTCTGAGGTCATGACAGATCAACAGGCTTTGTCTTGTTTCTGTTTTTAAGAATCCACATGAAATGCATCCTTGTTTGCAAAACCAGACACAGATACTTTTCTCAGTGAATTGCAGGTGACATGGAAAACAGTGCACACCACAAAGGGAAAGCTCAAAGGCAAGAACAACAGATCACCCTGACATAACAATTAGATTTTGGGTGCAATTAAAGGCAAAGAAGCAGGACACTTCTATTTGCATCTTCTCTGGGACAAATAAAATGGAACACAATGCACTTCAAGGTATTTCAAGTTCATTACAAATAGGTAAGTAAAAGAACTAATAAAATAACCATGCAAAATGCCAAAAATTAAACTCACCTCATCACTTGTTTTAATGTTTACATCATCATTTTACTTCCTTCAGTGAAGTTCATTTAGGTAAGGGGGGTGCAAGAGAGGTTCCTTTCACAGATGGTCCACAATGGTTTCATTTCTAGGGGACTCTGCTTCACGAATTATGGATACTTACACCAAGAGGTGGAGTCGTGTTTTCCCTTTCCTCTGGCAGGTTCTCAAAAACCCGGAATACTCGAAGCTGGGATGGACCTCTGACAGACAAATGGTCCAATACCTCTCTCCAAGCAGAGTCACCTACATGGACCATGGCCAAAAAGGCTTTGGACATCTCCAAAGATGGAGACTCCATAATTTTTCTGGGCAACCTGTTCCAGTGCTCAATCTTCCTCACAGTAAAAAAAAGCATTCCCTTTGCTCAATGAGAATGTCTGTGTTGCCTGTCATTGGGCACCACTGAAAAATTCATTTTTCCATCTTTTTTGCTCCCTCCCTTCTGGTACTTATACAGAATAATAAAATCCCTCTGAGCTGATGAATTACTTAGTTGTAAAAGTTAAGTAATGAATATGCAGCTCAGATGCTAATAAACAATTTCACAAATGACTGGTTAAAACTTTGTAAGTTGCTTTAAGAAAGACATGGCACAAATAAAGGCTTCACAACATCATTACCATAAGCACACAATAAAATGTATTAGAACATGTTTATTAGATTTTTTCACCATTTTATGGATCTTGTATTAATACAATTTTGCATACTTCTGGCAGAGACTTTCTGGATCATTTAATTAAGATTTTTCATTGAGAATAATTTCTTTCTGGTACAAAATAATGGATACAAGTTAAACACTTGCTATTTAGATTAAAATAAATGGATTGAGAACAGGGCTCAGTAATTAAATATGTTGTTTCATTTACTGCAATTTATTTTGTTTTTAAATGAAGCATGTCTGAAAGGCCAAGTCTAAAGTTTTCCTTCCATTTATAAAATTATTCTTCTCTAACTAATAGCTTATATTGCATTTTCTGTAAAAATCAAAACAATTATTTTGACAGATATTATATTTTGACCTATTATATTTATTTATTGTTGAAGTGCAGTAACAACTATGCTTACAATGGTTAAATACACTGAGGAAAAAAATGTTGCCAAATAGAGTAATTCAGTTCTCTGCTGACAACCAAAACAAGCAAAATCATACCTAAGATCTTTAACTCTGAGAAAACTTTAAAAAATACATGTAGCAGAGATCATGAAAGTCACATTCTCTTATTGAGACTAAATAATAATGTTTTTTAAACCCCAGTATAAAATTGCCACTTCATATATTTCACAACGAAGTCTCCATCACTTCCCAATCACACCTGACTATAAATTTTGATGTAATAATCTTCTGCAGTAATACACAAATCATGTAAACCCTAAACTGATTTATCATATCTCACCCCTCTTATCTCTGAACTCTGATACCTGCAGCTTTGGCTGACGGTAGTTATTCCACACTTGTCTAAAAATCAAACAGAAAATGGACCAACCTTCATTTAGGTGCCACATCCAATTGTATTTTAATCTCTGCTGTTACCTTATGCCCTCGTCTTGACACCATGGGGACTCTTGGCAGCTTTCCTTCAGGGCTGCAGGGCGATGGGCTGGGGGTTATGTGACAGAAATCCACTCGGGCGCTCATCGGGAAAGCCAGGGGCAAAGGAAGGACGTGAGAACAGTAAGGAAGCACGGCTGAACCGAGCAGCTCGGAGCAACACAGGGCAAATGTCAGAGAAGGAGAATCACTGCAAAGCCAGGGAACAGCTCACCAACAGGGATAGAAAACGAACAAACAAAGCACGTGAGGAACCAGCCAAAGGGTAACAGGCATAGACAGGAACTTGCAAAATGAAACCACGGCACACAGAGAGCAGAACGTGTGGAGAAGGCCAGACTATTACATTCAAGTTATTTGGCAGAGGGAATGTCAAAGAGATAAGAGTAAGAAGTGAAGAATAATCAAGAATGAAAGTAATAAGTTTTTTATTTATCCTATGGTCCAGCACTTATTTTAAAACTTCATGGTGTACTGACAGTTTCTCTTGTTTTCTCCTTACAAATATATTTTTTTCCTCCAATAATCTGAGAGTTGGAAGATCTACACTATCCTCCTTTGACCAGTTCATCTATTTAAAAATTGTTTATCATCCTCATCCTCATCATTGTTTACCATTCCTGATGACAATTTTACATTGATAAATCTCTGTAGATCATTCTAGCATCCAAAATCTAAATGTCTGCAACATAGTAATGTCTCAGATCCAGAGTCACTGAAAGCACAAGACAAACTTCAAAGTTGAAGAAAAAGATGCAAAACCTCTTCCAAATCAGCACTGTAAAAGATGCAGTACCACACCTTTTCTCTGTGTGATTCTATTTGTGACAGACCAAACAACAGAAAAGTAAAAACTCAGTTATGTTTGGTCAATTTTCCTTTCCTAAGCTAAATATTCATTTCAGTTCTGCACACTTGTAAGCATAATTAACATTCTCAGGAGAGATTAATTGATAAGTAGTTATACAGAAGACCATAAACTCAGTGTGGATGGAGAGTGTTGAACTGAGTGAAGAGAGAAGATGGCCATATTTTCAACAATAGGATCTTACATTCTCTACTTCAGTAACAGAAAATCCACTCAGCCTCTCTTGCCCCCTGGTACATGTGTTAGCTGAGTACCACTCCACAAGCACAACCTGCCTACAATCTCAACAAAGTAGAAAGATACCACACAAATATTTCAAAAATGCAAGAGCCACCCAAGAAATGGCATATGCTTTTTAAACAAGTGTGACTTTCAGTTTAGTGTCCAGCCACTAAAAACACCACCAAACCTTGTCCTTTCTCTCTTAAGAAAAGTTCATGTCACCCTAAGATGAAGTACTAGCGAGTAAATTAGGACTATGACAACTCCGCTATTTCTTAATCGTTTTCTAGATTGAAACATCCACAAAAGTGTCTTGAGTTAATGCCTGAAAGGAAACTGTAATTGCTTCAGTTCAGATGTAATTGAATTTCTGACATACGTCAAGTATCTGATTACTTTTGACAGATGTGTTTTTACTTTCACTTTAAACTTCACAGATATATGTGTCTCAATCTGATCTCTGAGAGCACAGTCAAATTCTGAAGCTATGGCAGATTTTAATCAAAATCTGCAAAGTGTTGTGAAATCACTAATGACACCAGTGCTGTTACATCCTTCTACTTCTTACATGCAACCAAAAATTGTACTGCTTGCTACAAGTACAAGTATTCAGAAGACATATCACACTTCATACAGCAGACAGTAACTGAAAACAGTGTGAAAGTGAGTCATATTATATAAATATATACATGTATATGTGTGTGTGTATGTATATATATATATATATATATATATATAAAGAGAGAGAGAGAGAGAGATGCATTTTCATAATTCTGGAAAGTACACTCGTCATCATTTGAGGTTTTACACATTTCTGTAGTAAGGCAGAATGGATTTCTGCCTTTTTTGTGGTCTTTTCATACTCAAGAAAATAGATAAAGATGGTAAGAGGAATCCTTCTTTAAAAGTATTGTTTGCCCATGAATTTGACTTGTGTCATAAAACAATAGTTCAGTGAATGACAGCCCACAATATGCTGTGTGTATATAGCTATGCACAGCAGCATTATTGTAAGTGGACTAACAATAACTTCTTCTTAGCCTATCAAATTAGACAAATATTTTAATTGCTCCACTGTCATATCCTTTTGACCCACTCTGTTTTGTGGGCAGCATGCTAAAATCAGACATGTGGCAATGCCAGCCTCAAAGATAAACCATGACACTTGTCAGCAGGTAATCTCCAGAGTCTAAAATTCTGAAGAAATTAGTGACATTCATTATTCCATCTGAAGATAAATCTGGCTTAAATGAGAATGTATATCAAGCTCCTACCTACAAAGATGAACAGCAAATAAAATACAAAAGAAAATTATTTTATTTCATTAAAAATCCTAGGCAGAGCACCAGTTTTTAGAGCTGCAGGTTCAGTCTTTAACTATTCTAAAAGTTGGCCCCTTAAATGAAACTTTTCTCCTATTCACAGTTTTTCAGCTAGAGTTCTTTGTCCTTGTCCTTGCAGGTAAAATATTCAAAGGTGATCCAGGATATTGCTGCAATGTAACTGAAGCATTTGGGGCTTAGCTGGGAGCTGATGTCTTCAGAGAACCTGGACTTCACACAGAAATAGCCTAAGAACTAACAACAGCCTTAGATAACTTGGTACCTAAACCAAGCATTCTTCTCTTCCTAATGCCAGTTACAGGTTCAAGATGTTTCTTGTGGTCTATGGAATTGAAAAGGAAAAGATAAAAATCATGGGCTCTGAAAACAAGGTTGCAGGACTCAATTCATAAAACTTTATGTAGGAATAGAAAATGCCTGAGAACAGAAGAAGACCCTTCATTTTTTTTCTATTTATTAGGGTGACATTTTGATTACTTCCTTGGTCAGGAGAAAATGAAGTCAAAAATAGCCTGGATGTCACTGCTGTTGGATTTTATCTTATTGTAAGGAATGAGTACTGACTTGACTGCAGTGGCCTCAAACAGAGGCCAGCAATCATACCTCTAGTATGACAATTTATAGAATACATCTAATGTTCTGACTGCTCTCATTGAAATGCAAAACCTGCTCCAGAGTTTATCAAGACCATCACAGAACTATAATTTGTCCCTAGAGGAAGTACAGAAAAAAAAGCATCAGCAATATTCTCTAGCAAGAAATTCTGTTGAGCTGTCAAGTGCCTTTCTACTTTAGTGATATTTTGGATTTTTATGGACAAACTGGTAACTCACATTGACTTGCTCTTTTTTTAACAAGTAATGATTTCTGACAGAATCCATTTTTTCAAACTCTGAAAATTCACATGTCTACACAATATCATCCTTTATTGTCAGTGCAATCCCACATGCTGGTTATGTGCATTCCTGCTACTCAATCATTACACCATGTTAGGACACATCAGTTTAGAAATATCCAGAAGTATTTTAACCCTGCTACAGTGATCTGGGGGATGCTGGATTGGTGAATGTGACGCCTGGCTACTCACCCATCAGAGTCAGACTCAGGTACAGCTACAGATCATACCTGAACTTCATTAAGACTTCGTTCAAGTAACACAGTATTTTATCCCTTGAATTTCTGTGGTTAATACGATAATTATTACAATTCTGCTAGTCCCCTGAGGGGCAGCTGAAATGCAGTATGAGTTTCCAGCCATGAGGACAATTAGCAGTTCATGGCTGGGGACTGTGCATTGATTCCAGTTGTGTGCACAAGGTTAAAATCACCCCTGCAGCTGTAATTTAGAGCAAACAGTAATCAAATATCCAATAAATAAATGAGCTTCTGACCTCTGAAATTCAGAGATTAGTATAAAGGGGTATACCTGAGGGCCTTAACTAGATTAAAAAAAACAAAAAAAGTAAGCCTAAAAGTGGAAAATAATATTAAGATATTCTGGAAGGGATCAAGGACCCAAATTACTTGACAGTGTCAGGATGATTCTGAATCATCCAGAAGACAGGCTTTGGGTGACTCAATGGCAATTGGGAGCTGCAGTGTTTCTCAAGAAGGGTGGCTGCTGCAGATCCTGTACCTTTGTGTGAATCCAGAAATGGAAACCATTTGGTTTCCATTGGAAACCAAGTGACACACTATCAGCCACAACTCAGAAGGCAAGATGACTATCTCATTTTCACACAAAATACAAAACAAACGTCCAAAATTTAGCTTTTGCTTTTGTTTTTTTTTTTTTTCCTTTGCACAAACTGTTTGAGTTCCCAGTAAGAGACCAGATTTCTTTTGATTCAGGAAGGAAGAAAACAGATGATTTCTGATTCTTTTCTAAAACTTAGTTAAAATATAGCCAGAGATAAAACTACAATACCTTTCAGGAATAGAAAGGAGACATTTTAGGTCAGTAACTGTAACTTCCTCTGACAATAACTTGTGGTGAGATAACTGGGAACGAAAATTTTCATGCAAGTAACTTAATCGAGATAATACATTTTAAATCTGTCAAAATAAGAAGCTGCCAGCCTTCAAATCTAAGCCATTTTTTCTCTCCATATGGTTTAGTTTCTAAAGCAGCTCAAGGCACAAGTGATTTGCAGCCAAACACTGAAAAAATGTAGGGACAAATGCAGTTCCCAACAGCTGTTTGCCATAGGTGTGAACTCGAGAAAAGGCAGAGGAAAAAATCCTGTGTGTAAAGATGACAAGGAACAGATCTTTACAAACTGTCATTTGGTATCAATCTAAAGGAAAAAAAAAATATTTTCTGATACATGGCAGCAAGGAGTTGGAGAAGAGTAGAAAAAAGAGTTAAAAAAATAGCAGTTCATTTTCCTACAATTTATAGCTTTTTCTGGTTGAATATATTGGGTCTCAAAATATAATTTCATTTTAGATATCTTATTTTTGTATATAGACTAATGACCAAAAAAAACTTGAAATGCTGATTCTTTAGAAAGAATAGGCTACAATGGTAAAGAAAAGAAAAGAAAAGAAAGCTTGTACAGTTTGTATCTATTGATGGTACTTGACTTCTTGACCCTGACCTCATAAAGAATAAGAAAAATAACATAATGGAAATTCTGAAAATGTTAATCTGGAAACTTCAAAGTATATTTTTGGGGGTTGTATTAGTAAAGCATATTTAAAGCATATTTGATTACGCAGAACTCTGCAGAGATCTTTTTTTTGTTTCCTCACAGCTAAACATTTCAGTCATTAGGATCACCCAACTTGAGTTAAATACATAGAAAGAACGCATTTGAAAAAATCAAGGTTCAGTCTCAATAACTCTTCTTGAACAAGAGAATTTAATTAGGAAAAAACCACAGCCACTTGATTTAGAGCTTGTCAGCGGTAGTGAATCCTCCACGTTTCGTTTGGAATTGTTCTGAGAGTTAATTAACCTCATTGTTAAAAATAGGTTTCACTTTTAATTTGTCTGCTGAATAACACTGACTTGTTTTCAATCCCTGCTTCTTCTGTGACACTGAATGCTTCAGCACCAACATTCTGCTTTTTGGAGAGACAGGACACACAAATTGCCACAAAAATTCTCTTTGGTCAGTGAAGTAATTAGGGATCACTGACTCTCTCCTTCTCATCTTGAATCATTTAAACATGCTTTTATTGCAAAGATGAACAACAACTGCAGAAGGCAACCCAGGCTAATTAACACTGTATATCAAATAGAAGGACTCTAGAAGTAAATACGCTTCAAGATGTTGGAAAAAAAACCCCTGCATTTCTTCAATCAATGAGATTGGCACCAAAAATTGGAGGCACCAGAAAGCAGGAAAAAAGGCATTTCCACTTAATTCAGAGTTGGGAGAATTGGGCAAATCTATAGATCAAAGAAAGAAAAATAACACAAAAATTAATTCTTGATTTGGAAAAGGGATAAATCAGTAGGAAGAAAAGATTACCAGGATACAGCTTGTGATTTTTCGTTTGAAAGGATGTAAAGTAAGCTGGAAAGATAAGGATTATCCAAATTTTTTTCAACAGCTACTGACAAGCTATTATATTGTCTAGTGTCATGTGTGATAAAGCTGACAGGCTTGTTTGTGCATGTAGAAAACACATTGTTGACACAGGTCTGAAAAACAGTTCTTTGCAGCAATCACACTCTTATTTTCTTATTTAATGGAAAAGAGAAAATTGTATACAATGGCTAGAAAAAAAGGAATTGCAACAGCCCCTAAGGGGACAGCATGCAATTCAGGTTTTGGGTTCTGCTGGTAGCACGTAGCAGAGGTAATGAAAAAGGTACCAAACCTCAGGGATTAGCTGAAATTACTGGCACTTATTGTGAAAAAGGCAGCACTACCTGTAATTAAGAGATATCAATCTTTATGGGCATATAATCTTTGTTTTATCTTAGTATCTTTCTGAAGGAGAAAATTACTTAATTTATAAGGGATTTTCAGTGCTTGTGAAGAAATCAGATAAAAGACATTTCAACATCAGAAATTGTTGCAATACTATAGTTTTCCCCTCAGTGTAAAAGCATTCTTATAACACAAGCAGGAGAATGAGGCAATCAAAAATCATGATTTGCATTCTTTATGTTCACCTATTACAAAAAAACCTCTCAAGTTAACTACACTGAATTTAACACCTGAAAGAGGCAGTTAATAGCTCCAATTTAGAGATAACAGAAACAGTCATACCATGAAGTTTCACAGACCTCTTGATGGTTGTATGGGATAATTTTCATTCTATGTCTCCTTTTGGACTTTGTATGAAAATTTGTTTTCCCAGTGCTTCACTAAATGATTATGAGAAAGAGATTCTTCTTACCCTTCAAGCCTCTGGGTTTTATTTTGAAACAACCACAGCTTTAGTAGGGGAAAACCTTCAATATACCTACATTACTGTTTCCCTGGTTTAAAATGAATACAATGCTAAATTCCTTCTCTCAAGCAAGAGAAGATTTGTGAAAATAAAATTATTAAGTACTAACAAGATGTGAATGCAGAAAGTACTTAAGGTTCAGTCTGCTTTCACTCCCCATACAAATTTCAGAGGTTTTAACTATTTTTGCAAACACAGGTTTTACCTGTTGTAGTATATTAACAGTAAAAAGTAAAATCCTTGAACACAAACTACTGCATGGTAAAAATAATGTCCTAGCAGGAGGAGTCTGAGAAAGTAAGACCCTCCTCCAATATTCTAATGACCCTTTGAACGCGCTGTCATCTCAAGAGATGTCATTTCTGTGCAAAGAAGTTAGCTTAATTTCCCTCCACTCAACAGTGATACTAGACCAAGCATGTGATATCAGACTACGAGTGTAATAAAGCATCTTACGTACATTGTTAAGATAAACTCTGATGTTAAATGAATAACTGTGTGCTTCATGCTTCAGGGGTCGGGAGGCATTACTCCTTCATTCATCAAGGTCACGATTCAAGCACTTTGCAGCCATTTGCAATGTAAGCCCTGGTTCTGCATCTCTCTAAACACACAGAACTGCTGTTCAGTGCTTAACACCACAATCCCTTCTGCTGGCTGGCTTACACGGCTTACGGGCACCGAAAGCATCCCCCTGGAACAAAGCCAAGTCCGGGTGGCAGCTGCAGCCCACCCCGCTGTCCCCGCAGCAAAGGCAGCAGAGGGGCCGTGTGCCCTTCCCTGGCTGGGCTGGGCTTCCAGGGGGTACTGAGCCTGGCATCAGCAGTGCCTTTAAAGAAATAAATACTGTCCAAACCCAAACATTATTGTGAGATGCAAGATTGTTACTAATGCTGATGACCGAAGGTATCAACCTGATCCTCAGGTACACAAGAAGGATTTCACATAAATATTGTAAAAGCTGAAAGCAAGATACTGTGTGCATCATAAAAGGCAGGGAAGAGAAAGATAAATTTTTGCTGAGACTTACATGAAGAGAGAAGTGGTACTAGAAATATGTATTCTTTTTGCAAATACACTCAGGCAGGTCCAATCCCAATGGCTTTATCAAAACAAAACAGGCCCTGCCTAATCATTCAGGCTTTGTGACAGAAAAGTAAATCAGGGAATCCAAATTCCCCCTGGTAACTGAAAGATATAAATTTTAATGTGATTGTGAATAATTTATTATCTTTCCCATAAAAATATTTTGAATAATTTGTTAATCTTAGTAATAGTATGGCAAAATATCTAGGGAAGAATGAAAGCAGCAGAGTATGAAGAATATGATGTTCATTTTAATTAAATTATTCCCCCCCTTCAGAGAACAGTTTTAAAGACCCCATTTGGCAAGAAATTGAGCTACAGCATTATTGATCCTGGTTATATCTTATAAGCAAGGAGAAATATATAATTTTGAGGTGAACATATAGATAATGGGCATACCAAATTATTTATCAAAACAATTAGCCACACAAATAATCCCACCTCTATTCACACCACAGCAGTTTGAATAGATGCCTGGAACACACATTTACATTTCCTGTAATTACAGTGCAAGTGAGGCAGATGTTTAAATTTAAATTCTTTGCTATCTGGGGATTGTCTTACCTACCTGAAATTCATCAGGTTCAAATATGCTCCTGAGCTGAGACTGAACAACCCAAATGCATCTTTCCCTATCACGAAACAATCTGACTTGGGAATCCAACTGCTAGCAGCTCTTATTTCAATTAATCTCATGCCCTACCACAAAACCAAACACATTCTTTGAGAGTGTATAAACTTTATTATGGGATGTTTAGGGGAGAGAACACCGACCCTCTTAAATGTTAAATCTCCCTTTTCAGCAGGACCTTTTTTGCTACCTGTAAAAAATGCTGGATTTAGCCACCACACACAGAGCAAAACTAAAGCCCAACAACACCAGCTTCACAAAGGAGAAAATGCACACCTGCATGCCCAGAACACCCTGACAGCTTTCCTAACCAAGTCACCTAGTCCTGACAACTCTGTGACTAAAATAATGAATAAAAAATAATATTAAAAAACCCCCCTCTTCTTTCCTTTCAATCTGTTCCTGGCTGCAATTCAGATTGAGATTTCACGTATTTACAACTCAGAACATTTTCAGACAGCAACAGAAATATGTATCCATTGCAGGGTTGTAGAACTCTGAGTAGAGAAAGTAAACCAAAGAATTTACAGAGCTGTGGAAAAGGTGTAGAAGCAAGTTAATTGTTTGGCAGGACAATTATGGGATAACCTGATTGTATAAATTTGACTTGTGTGACTGGGTTTTACAGAAATTAAAGATAAAAGAAGAGACACTCTTGTGTAACACATCTGAGTCTATGCTACACTGCACGGAATTCCAAAAGAGATCCCAAGCACATTATGCTACTTGAAATTATAAAAGAGGGTCAGGACAGGGACTGTGATATGTAAAAAGCTTAACACTTGGGAAATAAGACCTTTAAAATCAAGCTGAAGTACACAATGTTCTGCAAGCCAAATTCTGATTAAGAAAAACCTTAATGGTTTCCTGACTTTAAAGTGTGTGCCACTATATTGAGAATCCTGTCACCACTGTGGGCAAAAATTGTTGTTTAACTACTGAATGCATACTACACATTTCTATGTATATATATAATTTTACTTTCTATTAACATCTGCCTTATACTTGACACCTATTCTTCACTGACTAAAAGAAAAAAAAAACAATCAATGAAAACATTTGACAAAAAATGTTCTAGAAAAACTCAGTATATGAAAAAAAGAACATTAGTTCAGCAGTTTAATTATCAAGCACTTTTAAGACATAAAACTTCAAAGTTGAAAGATCAGTTTCAATAATGCCTTCTAGCATTTATGCTTTAAAATAAAATCTGTGCCTTGGACAGTTACTTAATAAGGTAAGTTTAAATTGGCTTCTCTCCTGGAAAGTATACAGTAATTAAAATAAACAAAAAAGCCAACTAGCTCTTCTTTTCCTCAAGCCCTCAGACCTACTTTTGAAAAATTTAAAATTTTATCATGGTCTTCCATCTCCAAATGTTCTTACAAAAAAGGTTCAATTTCTTTCCCACACATACCCCACCTCCTCATTTTAAAATGTTAAAGGAGCATTTTCGAGAATTCCGTAATTGTTTTCAACCTTTGTAAGAAAAAAAAAAAATCTGTAATTTTCAAAATTTCCACACATTTTTTTCTATTAATACCAATGCCAGTAGGATGGAGTGAGCTTTTTGTTGTTTCTTTCATTTTTAGTCTTTTATCCTCTCTCAGCAAAGTTAGACCTCAGCAAGGTTATCTCCAACATACCTTCAATGTTTCTCAGAACTCAAAAGCTGGATAAATCAGGAAAGTCAACTCAGAAAGACAAATGAAGAAATGAAGAAAAGCTACAGCAAAATCAACAGTTTTAGTTCTCAGTCAGCAAATCAGCTAGCTTGGGGCAGGAGGGAAACCTACTCCTTCCTGAATGTCTGGGGTCCAGCACAGATATGGAAGCATCTTGCACAGATGAATTAATGAGAGACAGAGCTGCCACTGTCCCAAGAGCAGAGGAGGATGGGGAAAATGGAAATTTAACAGACATCCAGGAAATCAAGCCTCTTAATTCGCTCAAGAAACAACTGATCGATGCTGCTGGTGATTTCCCCACTGTGCTCGTGCTGCTGGAAACAAAAGATTAGTGCAGGTAATTTCTTATAGCCAATTTAGAGCTAGACATAGATTTACTGAGTATTTACAGGTTGAAACAAATCTGTATCTCTGGAGTTGTCACTGGTTTATGACCTAAAGAGGTGAAGGCTAGAATCAAGAATCACCAAGAGGGGAGGAATGAAGCAGTTCCATCTTATTCAAGGGCACATCCTGACTCTGTCTGGTCCATCAACAGCTGTTATCAAATAGATTACCAGCAATATGCTATTCAAAGGCAAAATTAATCATCGTTTCATTTTCTAGTTCTATTGAAATTGAAGGAGATAACTTCTTATCAAGTTATACAGCAGAGGAGATGTTTTTAAATAGAGAAATAGGCCAAGCTAATGTGAAGTAATAGCCTCCCCTGAGGTAATTTGCATAGTTCAAATGCTCTGAAGTACTGTACTCTGGATGTTCAGAAACAAATCATGATATTCTGAAGGAAAACCACTGCACAGCCTAGCTAAAATCTGTGAGGCAATTACAGCCTGCAAATCTGTTTTTCATGATAAATCCACATGGGAAGTCTTCTGTGCATCTACGTGAGATTATGCAAAATCTGGCTTTCTGATGTCTTCCCTACTTTTATTTGCATCCTCAATATCTTTCTTCTTTTCTCTTCTTTAGCAACACCAGGAGAGTATGCTGAAATAGATAAATAATTTCCTTACCCAGTCAGGGGAATGTACTGTTGTACTCCTTCAACTCACAGGATTGTTTTTTAAGAGAACAGTAACAGAATTTTTGCTTATTGTTACAGTGCTGCCTTTTGCTTCCTTAACTTATTTCACTAGAATTGATTCCTGGCAAACACATATAAATATTTGTCTACAATATATAACCTGTAAAGAAAGTAAAATTCAAAGGTAAAAAGAGGGCATATAGCAGGCCAAATAAACATATATAAAGTATGTAAAATCTGAAAAGACTGCAGAGAAGTACAAAGAAAAATCTTAAAGCCTAGTCCTTTTTTATACTAGAAGGTGTGAGTGCCTTAAAACTTGACACAGAAATTTCCCTACTGATTTTCCCTGTGTGAGGGCAGCTTCAGGTGTGCTGTGGCTTTAGAGAGCTCTCTGAGGTTGTCCTTGGTGACAGCAGAGACAGCCAGCACTCAGCAATGCCACCAGCTTCAACTCATTGATTTTGCCAGCACATCTCTCTAGAGATAAATATGGCTTAGACCACATCATTTGTGCTGCCACGTGCCAGGACTGAGTAATGACACCCTGTTTGTCTGTGTATAACATGAGGACACTGCTCTGCAGAAGGGTTTCACAGGGGAGAGGCGAGCCAGGGTGATTCAGCACTCAGGAAAGGATGAGCATGGATCAGGCAGGGATCCCACGTCTTCCCTCCTGCTGGAAACTCCACAAAGCACATCTCCATCTGTACAAGCTTCCAGGCACGACAGCAGTACATCAGAGGAAAATGAATGAGGTTTAAACAAGGAACAGACACACAGACAGATACCCAAATAGGGCCAGGAAGGGAAGTCGGTGTGTCTTGCACAGACACAATAAAACAGCCTCAAGGCATTTTGTGGGGAGCACAAACAGCAATTTCTTCAAAAGAACATGTAATAGTTTGAGTAGCAGTTCAGCTGTCAGTGATGCAGAGTCTAAGTACAGCAGAGCACCACTCCTTCGGACTGATTCTACTGAGAAAAGTCATAAGGTGTGAGAAAAATACCTAAGAAACAACTCAAGGACTCAGTGAAGTAATTCTGAAGTGAAAAGCTATAAAAAAAAATCTATGGAAAGAAAAGAAAGAATCAGAAGGTGGCAACCCAGCAATATCATGGATGAACCCATTCCAAGACAAAGGCTGACCTGGCCTCAAATGACTAATGACAGCCTGGGCAGCAAAGACACATCCCATGTCTCACTGGGAATACCTGGGCAGCAAAGACACATCCCATGTCTCACTGGGAATACCTGGGCAGCAAAGACACATCCCATGTCTCACTGGGAATACCTGGGCAGCAAAGACACATCCCATGTCTCACTGGGAACACTGACCATGGCAACACCTACCCTAGCAGTGAGTCAGTCCTGGTTATCTACTGCATGTATCAGACCATAAAACAAATCTGTGTACTCTGAAATAACACAAATCCTGCTTGCAAAGTCTCTCTCTACACAGCAAAAGATGCACGCACCAAAAGTGATCCCAGGAGGAAGGAATCTCATACTCTAAGGGGGAGGACAGGTAGGTTTCTCACTCAGAGCACAAATCCAGTGAAGCCAGTATTAAAATATTCTCAGGAAGCTCCTAGGTAAGTGACCACCAACTTCATGGCACCTCCACCCACCAGGGACAATCACCACTCCACAGCAGGACACGGCCAGTCAGCAAACCTTTCTATGACAGGCTGGTGCTGAGGACACAGGGACAATAAATTTTTCTACTGGGTAACCAGCAGCCAGTGATTCCCCATCTGGATGCAGTCTCCAACCAGCCATCCTCTGCTCAATACTCAGAGTAACATAACAGAGCTGAAGTTAAGCCTGGTTTTGTGCACTGAATTGACCCTGGAGTTAATCCTGGACCCCCTCACAGAGCCAGCCCTAACAACACCAAGCGAGCAGGGACAAAAGTAGTAGTAGGGTATAAGAAAAAATTGAGATGTTAAAGGCAACCTGATCTAGCAAACCATGTCCCTTCCTAAAAGTGCCAGACAGTTTGCCAGTTGCAAACCAGGGCAACCAAGCATGTTAGTTTTGTTGGTTTTTTCAGTCTTTGAAAGCAATAATAATAAAAAACAGACTGTGCATGAAAAATTACTGAAAGAAAAAAGCAGATGCAAGTAAGTATAGGATTCAAGAAGCAAATCTTGAAATCTAGTATTTTTAGGGAAATGGCCTGTGGACCTGAACAAAATTTATGCCATTCCTTAGGTGAAAGTAGTTTAAAAGCCAAATTATCTGTAATGACAGTGGACTGGACATGACATTAAAAGTATGATAAAATGCTTTCTCAAAGAATGTTGAATAGAATATGAAACTGTAATAGCAACATGCTTCCAAAGATCATACACAGAACTTTATTATCTCAAATTTGATTGCCATCAACTGTTTTTACACTGCAGGCAGCTTTCTGGAAAGTATCTCCCATTAAATACATTTATCAAATATATTTAATCTTTCCTTCCTAAGTGTTTGGTAAAGTTAACAAACACATATATTTTAGACAAAGCCAAAGTTAGAAGAAAAAATTAAGGAGTTAATCACAGAGTTCTCCATGGGGAAAGAGATAAACATGACACAGGTGACATGGCAGCTTAAAATATAGACTTTTAAAATATAAAACTTGTGCTGAGCTATGGAGAGAGATTCCAAAGAGCATGCTCAGCCAGCTGCCCTAGTTCCTGCTCCTGTCTGAAGCAGCACCAAGAGGCTCCAACAGAGAGGCTCACTGATCACCCAGCACAGCAGCTATGACTGGAGGCTGAGTGTAAAACGAGATCAACCCTTCACTCTGAGCACTGGGTGAGTGACAGAGTTTGTGAGACCTGGAAGCCAGGGCAGGAAAAAGCATACTTTGCTCTGAGTACCATTTTCACAGCAGGGCTAGTATTTTGGATTTCTCGTGAAAGAATGATGAAAAATGTCTCCTAGATTCTCAGACTATCTCAGTATCTCTGAATTTCTAACCCCAGCTTTTAGAGAAAGTGAGGGAAAAACAAGTAATTAATTAGCAACAAGAACTGTTTTTCCATAAGCATAAATTTTGCTCATAAAATGATCTAGCAATCATATTCCAGCAAGTTCATTAAGAATATTTAGTTCCAACACATTTTCAAAGTATTGTTTCTTTTTTATAGGGAATAATTGTAAACAGTAACACCTGCATCTGATCTAATATTCACCTACTGATCACATCATTAAGATATTTCAGACATAAAAGATGAGGCAAAAGTACAACTTTTAAAGATTGCTTCACTGTCCTTATATTTCTTACATTTGTGAAGGGATTACACTTTCAGTTTTACTGTGTACATGAACTAGATTGTTTTGGACAGTTTCTCACTGCTTCTGTGGAAAAAAAAATTATATATAATGCCATGACAAAAGTTACAGCTTTTGTATTTGTTTGTGTAAAAGGTGCTGGTTTCAGCTGGGGTAGAATTACCTTTCCTCTCAGTGGCTGGTATGGGGCAGTGTTTTGGATCTGTGCTGAGCACAGTGATGGTAATTTAGGGGTGTTTTTGTTCCTGCTGAGCAGGGCTTGCATAGATCCAAGGCCTTTTGTGCTTTTCCTGCTGCCATGCTGGTGAGGAGACTGGGGTGCAGGGGAGGCTGGGGGAGACACAGCCAGGACAGGGGACCCCAGCTGGCCAAGGGGACATTCCAGACCCTGTGACATCATGGATCAGCGTGTGAAGAGGCAGAAATGGGGAGCAAGGGGGAATGCTTGGAGTGATGGGGCTGGTCTGCCCAAGTCCCTGTTATCTGTGGTGGGGTCCTGCAGATGCCTGAACATCCGCCTGCCCTTGGGAAGCAGGGACTGGACTCCTGGTTTTCCTCTGCTTTGCTTGTGTGGCTTTTCCTTTTCATATCAAACTGTCTTTATCTCAGCCCACGAGTTTTCCACCCTGAACTCTTCCAGTTCCCTCCCCGATCCTGCTGGGGGGGAGTGAGAGAGTGGCTGCCTGGGGCTTGGCTGCTGGCTGGGATGAAACAACATAAAAATGATGTCACATGCAGATCAATTCTTACACCTCTTTTTCTTCCAAATCCTTCTTTCCATAACCCCTAGAAATGTTTTGAGGCATGGTAAGCTTCCAGAAGGGAAAACAAAAATAGTTCCTTGCTGGGAACAGTAAGTTCTGCAATATCATTTAAAAAATAAATACCTGTCAAGCACATCTACAGGAAAATAATAGCATATGGCAAATTTTTTTGAATGAAATTGTAAACAAGAGATCCCCATTTCATATTTCTAAACAAGGTCTTTAATGTGAGATAGACACTATTTGTTCAAGGAAAATGGTATGGCTTATTCTGATATCTACATTAACATGAAACAGATGCTCACACATATTTGTGGGGGATATGAGCAAAGAGAATTAAATTCTTTGGTAAACAATTGAAGACATGAATAATTAACCTGTGTGTTCAGAAATCAGAAAGCATATCTGAGAAGTAATCGATATAAATAATTACTGGGAAAAATATTTAGAATAGGTACAGAAATCTACTTATCTTCTATACTTCAGCAATGAAACATTTTAACTCATTAAAATATGCAATTTCTGTTATAATCCAATCCTTATAATAACATCAGATAAATAAAATAAATCAATTATCATATACAAGTAAAAAATAAATTTTGGCACAATTACAGCACTAAAGGCAATTTGTTCCTTTCATATCACATCTCAGATCAGATATGACCAGCAATGACATCTAAAATTTCCTTCAGGATAATAAACCAAATAATTTAATTCTTTCCAGACAGATTTTTAATTGAAAAGCACTGTTTTCTGTATTTTCCTATTGAAATTTTCCCTGAAACTATAGCCCAGAATTACCTTAAAAAACCCCAGACAAACAACAAATAAACAAAGCAAAAAACAATACACAATCCCCCTGAACCAAACAAAAATGAGTTAAAGTGACTGAAAAGGCTGAAAAGAAACAAAAGTGTATTTAGAATTCAATCATTTTTGTTTGTTTTGTGTTAATTTGATAAAAATTAAAAGCAGTTACAATTGTCCAACTCGTTGATCTTTGGAATTTCTTTCCTCTTCTTTTTCTTCTTAACTGATCCTTCAAACTACAGAAATTTTCTTTTCAAAATAATTTTCTTAGAAATTACAGATTTTTCCACTCTGGTACTTCATGTTTTAAGAAACTGTGACTTGTTGTAGGTTAAGTTGATAAAATAAGTATCAAGAATAGTTAAAATGTGTATTAAGGGTTGAGAAGCTACATACCGTGTGGCTGTTCAACCAGAAGATGAAAAACAGATTGCTTACAGGTGGCCTGGGACAGGACAGATGCACTCAGATGCTCATTCAACAGCCCCTGATCTAAAAAAATAAAATAAAAATTAAAAATTATTTGTGGGAACCCATTCAGAATTCAAAATTGATGGAACAATTTCCCCACTGAAACAGCTTCATGGACAGGTTTTACAGAATACATCCCTGAATGGGAGCACATGGCCCCTTTTCCCTGCTCTGCTGAAAGGCTCTCAAGTATTTTCCTCATTGTGAGATATAGATCCAGTATGAATATCTCTTTAAATAGAATTAAAATGAAATAAAACAGCATCAAGAAGCACAAAGTTTAAAATGTTTTCAGTTAATAACAGTTAGGGATTACAAAATAAACTGTTTTCTAAAATAAAAAAGCAAGTAGCAATGAAAGGCACTGGTCACATGAAATGGAAGAGACACAGGTGCAGGAGCAGCAGTGCAGATACAGCTGCAGACAGGAACTGCTTTCTTGTGGGCAAGTCACTGATCAACCAACAGATCACTTGCATCAAGACAGAGGATTTAGACATTATTCAGACTGTTTCACTGACCACTGACAGTGCTGTGGATAAATGAAAAATGAGATAGGAAAAACTGGTTTGAGGTCCAATTTTATAAAAAGGTTTTGGAGCCAAAGGAAATTCCTTGTAGGAAATGTGCCTAGCAGCTAACTCCAAGAGCCTGAAACCAACAGAGTGACCATACCTGTACAATATGTGTTATTAAAGTTGTGGTAACACTGAATGATGAACTGCTGACAGGAAAATGGAATACACAGGACTCATCCAACAGCCAGGGAAGACACTGTCATTTGGGGTTATGGAGGAAAGTTAAGATAGCTTTAGGAAACAGAATAACAATGCAAGACGCTCAGGAAGGCAGAGAACAGCTCTCTTGGCACTACCATTCCTGGCTCTTGGAAGAAGAGAAACATTCCCAAAATTATTTCATCTCAAGAACAAGGTTTCAGGTTTTGGAAACCAGCTTAGAGGTTCAAAGTAAGATTTGCAAACTGTGAGGAAATAAAAAAAGATTGAAGGGCCCTTGCCAAATATTAAATGATGGGTGCATAAGAAAATCCAACACACTCATTTTAATACAGCAAAAAAACAACTGTATCATCTTCTTCTGCAACCTGAGAGGCTGCAGTGGCAAAAACATGGCTATAGTGAAATATTCCTCTATAATGCTAATTATTCTGCAGGAATTATTTTCTATCTTTTTTTCAGGATGCTAATAAGCTGAATACTTTTAATTTCCCCTACTAGAAGATTTTTGCAAACTTTAAAATATATGATTTTTTAAAAATTTTATCCTTCTACAGATTCAGCTAAAAAGTAATTTTCACACTACTAGCTAACTAATCCTGAGATCTTATTTTATCTGAAATACACAGTTTCACTGTATCAAATTAAAGGCACTAGGTTACTCTTCACAATGCTTCAAAATTGCATTTATCAGTCCAGAGCTGCATTTATACACTGCACATTATCTTTTTAATTGGTAGCTAAGATAATGATTTATGTCAGAATCAGCACAAAGTGATGTTAGCACTTGTATTCTAAATTGACTGGATGACTAAAACCAGTATTTCTTTACATCATTAGTATTTCACTCTAACACTGACACACACACATATATATATATATATATATATATACGCACACACTTATATATATGCACAATGATACTTAGTCCAATATATTTCGTCTGAAGGAAAAACGACCAAGTAGCAGACTTGTCTTTGAGTACTTAATTCAACTGCATAAAGTTCCAGAAAGCAGTTTAAAAATATTTTGCAAAGTACATTTTAGAAGTTGCAATTCCAGTTTGGAAATTGAGTGGGAAGACACAGTCAGCCTACCGTGAATGCAGCCTCATCCTGGACACAGGGTAAGTTTTAATTAAGCAAACTTATACCCTGCCACAGATAATCAGTTTTACTAGTGCAGGTAACACTGGATTCCAGAGGAACCAATGCACCTCCCTTATCCAATTCCTAATTACTGCTGTAGCTGTAATCATCTCTTTGAGCACAGCCCTTCAAACTCACAAATTAATACCCTCCATAAAAGCTGTTGCAATTTTTTTCTTGAACTTTATAATTGGACCACTGAAAATATGAAATAAATTGTCCACACTGACTGAAATAAACCATTATGGTATTAACAAACCACTAATACTTAGGAATAATTCTTATACAGGTTACCTCTAGGGGCTCTGGTTAACACTGGAGATTTCAGTAGTTTCAATTATTTACATCGTTTTTGTTCTTCCAAAAAAAACTCTTAGTAGAAAAACTATAGAGTGGTATTTAGAGAAAAGCAGTATCATTCAACCTGAAACAGCTGAACTCGTGCAGGTTGCTAAGCCATCTGTGACAAGAGTTTGTGTACTCTCTAGTTCTGGTCACTGGCTCATTTTGGGGAGAATCACCTGCTGTTAAATAAACATTATTCACATGACTATTCTTAACGTAGCTGTGAATGCCAATGTGAATTAGAGCTGCACATTTAAACATCCATGGGTCTAAATCCTGGGAAGAAAACTTGCTGGTATTAAATTCAATAAGAAAATACCTAATTTAAAGAGGCCCAGGGTGGCAGTAGTAGTAGTAGTTTCACTTGCTCTGTAATTATCCCAAACAGAGGACTGTTTGTGCCACAGCAGTGAACATCCACAGAAAGAAACATTTCTGAGGAACGTCAAAACCAAATCCTCTTGGGTTTGACAAAGCTTCAGAAATGCAAATGAAAGCTTTAGAAATGGTCTGGATAGGACAATTCCCAATTAATGTCTATTTTAATTCCTGAGCTCTGCAGTTCTAAACAGAATTGCACACCAATACAGGGCAGAAACTGCCTGTGGAATGCTGCTTGAAAATAAGAGAGATAACTTGTGTAATTTGCTTTAAAGCATGAAGTAAACCTATAAACGTTGATGCTTATTGCTGTCACACCTGAATCAAGATGTTCTGTTTCCAATGCTGACATGCTGAGTTCTCGTAAGAAGGGGCACATGGTCTAAAAGACAATTTGTAAAGATCAAGACCAGTCAGGCATGTCCCTCTAATTTCTGAGTCGCTGCCTTCTGTTGATTCCCCGTCCCACCCTCCTTCTGGCCTCCAGTAACACCAGCAATAAGCCTGACAGTTCTCAGGGTATGTCAGGGTCAGGAATGCTAAACTGAACAGGTGCATCCAGAGTTTTGCTTATAAGACTAGATTTCTCTTCCTCTGGAAAGAAGGAAATAAGAATTCCAGTTTAGTATTCCTATACAAAGCAAATCACAGAATTAATATCAAAACACAGCTTGAGTGTATAAATCAACTATCTTGTTGCAATAAAACAAAGCAAACTTTATGTACAGGTCACCAAGAGCAACTGAATTAGAACATTAACATTACAATAATCTGATTAAAAAATTCAAGACAGACTTTAAAGGACAGGTATGATTATCCTTTCATAAAGATTACAGCACAGAATTTATTTTTTCAAAGACGACCTTTTGTAATTCCACAGATCACAGGAACATCAGATCATCATGATGTCAGGTCTACTGATGGGTAAAGAAAAACGAAGACTAAAAACTTCTGATGCATAAAAACAAACATTAGTCCTTAACTGTCTAAGCCAGATACTTCTGTCTCTGTCACTATTTCTGAGCAACTCCCTGGGATAAGTTCAAGCTCAACAGCTAGAAAGATGACTGTTATCACTGAAACAATTAAACAATGCAGTTTCTCTTGTTTCTCAGAATACCACAATCTACTAGGCTTTAGTTTATTTAAGCTCTATAAATAATTTTTCTGATTAAGTTGCATCACAGATAAGTTTGATTATTCTTCTCCATTATTCTGTGAACAGCACTGGGTTAGCATTCTTGCAAATTATACCTCAAAGTAATGGAATACTAAACTGAGCTGTCTGGTACTAGATTTATTCTCAATAAGACAAGCCATTTGCATCTCTGAATTGCTCTTCTTGTTGTACAAATCAGAATCCCAGCTTGCACTTCCCACTAGAATAAAGCATCCTGCATTTATGAGATGCAACAGGAATCTTTATACCACAGATGTGATACACTCCTACACTTCAAAAGTTTATACAATCAGTTATTTCCTGGTCAAATACGGTGGATTACTCAGCTCGTAATTCACAGCACTTCTAATTCACACAGTCTGGGCTAAGATAAGCACACAGGGTAGATGGAGTGTGGAAAAAATACAAAGGGTTAACATTTTAGCACGAAAATTGTATTACTAATAATGTAAAAGTTCACTTTGTCTTCAACTGTTCCAAGAATGATGTGTTGATGAACAAAGCAATTCAAAACTGAGGTACACCAACAATTTATCAAGGTACCTCTGGACTGAAGCTCTACCATCCATCATGTCAGTTCCTCTCCCTAATTTACATTGCAATCTCTATCAGCATCCGTGTCTTTAATAAAGGCCTTGAACAACACAGGCCCCAAGGCTGGCCCCTGGGTGCAATGACCATTACCAGCCAGCAGCTGAATGCCAAGATGTTCATCACCATCACTGGAGACCAACAGTTCAGCCAAGCTTCCAGTGCACCCAGCAGCCTGCTCTAGACTTCCTCTGCTTCCAAACAAGAATGTTACGGGATACAATGACAAAGTCTTACTAAATTATAGTATATTACATTCACTGCTCCTCCTTTATTTGCATAATCACTCATTTCCATACAGAAGGCAATCACCTTTGTCAATCATGATTTGCACTTAAGAAATCCCTTTGACTGCTCCTGATTACCTTCTCGACCTCCACGGGCTTGGACATGGACTGTAAGAGAATGTGCAAATCATGGGCCACACACACTGCAACAGTAGTGTCCCATGATCCTACCAGGGGTTCGGGTGAGGCTGATCATCCCACTGCTCCACCAGTCTTCCTTCTATCACTCTTCAAAGGAAGAAACAACAAAGCCTTTTCCCGGTCAACAGAAAAATCTCCTGATCACCATGAACTTTCACAGAAAACAACAGTCTCACAATCATATTGGCCAACTGTGTTATTACTTTATGAATTCCACCCGGATTTGTGCATCTGAATGCCTCCAGCTGCTCCAAGTCCACTGCCTGTCACTCCCCTACAGGCTGCCCCTTTGCCTCTCCGAGCAGCCAGGCCATCCCCACAGCATCCGTCCAGCTGGCGAGGCTGCTGCCATTCACACTCAGGGCCAGGGAGATCCCTCCAACCTCCTGACTGCCAGACCAGAGCCGCAGCTCCCACCCTCACAGCTTCCACTTGGATTGCAGAAGCAGAGTGACTGCCCAAGAGCAGCTCCCGTGGTGTGCAGTCACCACTTGCCCTCCTCTTCCAGCAGCTGCTCTGCCTCTGAGCGCAGCGCCGGCGTGCAGCGCTCCCTGTCACTCAAGGGCACCTAGGTGCCAGGTAAGTAGGAAGCTGGGCAAGATTCTGTTTCTCTCGATTCCAGGATCCCTCCCTCCCTGCCAGCCATCCTGCTCAGCACCTGAGCTCTGGCAAAGTCCCCAGGATCCTGGCACGATTCACTTGGTCTGTACACACTGAATATTTTGCATGCTGCTGCTTCTTTCAGTGTTTTCCAGAAGAGAACATCAACTGAAATTCACAAGAGATCTGGTCATTTAAAAACAGTACTCTCTTTTGTGACAGTCATAAATGGAAATATTTTAGCAGGGAAAACTGGACTGAAGTCTGACAAAAAATCCTGGTCAGCAAGAGAACAGAGTGTTTAGTCATGAGACCAAGATGTTCCTGACCTTCTGGTAAACATATTTCCAACATCCCCCATACATGAACTGTGTATGTAGACAAAGCTGTATTTCTTTGTTTCTAATTCATATTCAGAAAGTAGCATTAAAAAGCATGAGTTTAATGCAACAAACAAACATGAACCTACAGTTTTTAAAAATCACATTTATTCATTTATTCTATGTGCCTCAAACCCTGAATCACAGCACGAGTGTGTAAACATGGCTTAAAACTTACCTTTGAACACACTTGATTTTTCTCTTATGGTTTTCTTGCTATTTCTCTTACATTTATTTATTTATGAAAATAAAACTGGAAGGCTTATCTTCAATTTTTGTTATTTGCAGATGCCAGGACATGCTTTAGCACCAGTTTTCTGATGCTACATACATGTTATGTCCAAGTAGGTAGAGATTCAGAGAACCTTTTAAAGCCTTCTGATGCACTTGAAGTGAAATTTCCTCTTGGAGTAAATTTTAGTCGTCAGTGAGAATGTGGGGTTTAGAACCTGAGTTCATACAGCATTTGTGGAATCCCAGTATGGACAGTTACTTGTTGATCTCTGATAATTACAGATCTCATATTATCCTTTAAAGCATGTTTGAGAATATTGATGAAGCATACCTGCTTGGAAGGTGATCAGAAAAAAACCCAAAAAATCTCAAAGAAAACCTTAAAAATGTTTTGCCCTTGCTCTCTTACTAACTTCTTTAGTTACCCAGAATCTGACCAAATAATATAAAATATGTGAAGGTAACTGAGGAACAAAAGAAAAGCAAAGCTTTAGTTATGTATCTTAGGCATAGCTCCTGAAACACATCCCAGGAGCCTCCTGCTGTCCAAGTGCTGCAGTGCGTGCACAGCCAGCCAGCAGCTGCACACCCACACGAGGCTGCAGGACCTGGGAAGTCTTCTGTGAACAGCTGTTACAGATTTGTGTTCTATCTCCCACAGCGCACTCTACAGAGTTTTCAGGGTGGATGTGGACAATACACCAGAACTCTACAGCCAAAAATTGGAATGAGGTAAATTTAATCACATCCCTTTCACACTTCTAATGGAGCTTCCTTCCCCCACTCAAAAGAAATAAAATTCCAAACCCTGTACCTGCCATCACGATATCCACCACCACATTTTCCGCAGTCGGGTTTTCGAAGGGTATGATGGCAGAGGAGTACTCCCCAATGCAGGCACTGATGGTGGTGCTCTCCATGCGCTCAGGAGGAACTCCAGACCCCGTCAGGTGGAATATCCGCTCTCCAAACTGCGAAAGGAACGCGCCCTTATTTATTATTTGATGCGTCAGAGATGTACATTCTAAAGCATTTTGCCTACTTTCTTCAAGCTGTCCTGTGTCTCTGCTATAAGTGAACTTTAATTTTTGCTTTCTTTTTTCTTTCTTCAAGCTGTTGTTACTCTAAGTATTGCTACCTGGAAATCAACACTTTCATTCTGGGAGATGTTCACATCTCCTTTTTTGTGTTTTATTTCTGTCCTACTTCAAGCACACAGTATTTAACTTCCGTCCAGCTGCTCAGAGCTTTCAGTGTAGGGAATGGACAGATGTAGGTAGTTGCAAAAGCAGAATTCAAAGCACATATATTAAAACCTGAAAGCAGATGAAGTGAGAAGTTCTCTCCTGAAGACAAAGGAAGAAAGAAAATAATTCTTTGATGGGACAGCAGTAGAATCACGCAAGCTAAAAGTGTTACTCCAAAGGTGAAAATGAACACTAACCTTTAGACACAGAAAAATCAAGGATATTGGAAAGAAACAGTAGTTCTAAAATTTCTGTGGTCCATCAGGTTTCAGATAAGGACATTGTGTCCCCTTAAACTGACCTTGGATATATACTATTCATATTAGACTAGCTGTCTCCTTGCTTTTATCCTTACTAAATATTTAAGAGAGATTCTGAAAATAAATGCTGTGCCAACACCACCTGCAAATAACCTGTCTTTTCAACACACTTTTTCAGGACAAAAAATTGACACATGACTTCCTTCAGTATTTGTTTTCTTCATATAAAAGAATATTTGCTTTTTTAGCATTGCTTAAAACACTATTGAAAACTGCTGGTAGCACTCAACTGGAATAATTCACAGGTCAGCAGTCTTTTAGGATATCTGAAACTCAAAAAAAAAATGCAGAGAGGAATCCGCACAGAAAGCAAAGGCTTCATTTAACCACATTTTGCATGATGACATATTACCATTTACATTGTGCTATCAGCTTTTCTTTTTTATTCCAGCTGAAATTTAAAAACACTTAGTAGGTCATGTTGATGACTCATGTCTCTTTATTTACTAGCTTCTCAATCAACTTCAGGAAAATTCTGAAGAGAATAAAGAAGTCAACAATTCTAAGGTGTTCAAAGTAAAAACATCTTCAGATAAAATTAAAGGAAGAATTCACTTTTTCAAGTGTGTGTGATCTTGTAAAATTCAGACCGGATTAAAAAATGAAACAATTTAATTTTTGGGAGGTTAGGAAAAACACAAAGAAATTTAATTTCAGAGGTGCCACTCCTAAGAAGTGCCAGTCTTCAGTGTTAAAAACAGCAGAACTCACTACTGAGCAAGCTAGAATTATTCATTACCTGTTCCAGCTTCTAGGCCATTATGCCACATTTTAATACTGCAAACAGAACGATTTCTGTGTAAAACTAAGGATAAAACAAATTACAACTTTTTAACATCTTCACGTTTGCTCCTTCATTGTGCATCCAGTCACTAAACTTCACCTTGACCTACAGGCTGCATCTTTTACTTCCCTGCCTATCATAAATATATCTAATCTGAATCCCAAGTGTTGTGGTACAAGCACATTATCATACCTCTGGGCACTTGAAGGTTATTGTTGCCTTGTGGTTGCGTCTCCCAAGGGCAGAGGGGTAGAATCTCACAGGCAGCTGAGTGGTGGAATGAGGAGGAAGAGCCAGCTGTACAAACACAAGAGAGAAGCAAAAGCAAGGAGGGGTAAGGGAGAGGAAATCCATTTTTTGAGTCTGTGTTTTGTGCTTTGTGTGCTGATGTGAATGTGATTGATGTGTTCCACCAGATGGATTTCCCCCTCTCAGGCACCACGGGCTGCAAAGGCACCGAGTTACAGCAGCAAACAATGCCAGCAGCAGCCCCTGCACCTCCACTGCCCAGCAGCTGCAGGCTGGGGCTAGAACGGCCCCAAGGACACGGGAAGCAGCTCCCAAGCACCACTCCAACAGCACTGCAGTGGGATGGCATTGCAGGGTTATCACCGTGACCCCACAGACACAAACTGCCTTGGAAGGAAACGCACGCCAGCTTTTAACAAACCAGTGCTTTGTCTCTCTTCTGCTCACCTGTAGCAAAACCAACACTGACAATCATGTTGCAGGTTTTCTCTTCACCTCCAGTATTCTACTATTCCTCAAGTATTCTACTCAACTGCACAGGCAAAAGCCAAGTAGCTGACTACAATAGATTAATATATGTTTCCAAGAAGCAGGTAAGCAATAAATGAATTTAATTGTGAAGAATAAAAATGTCAATGCATTTAGAGTGTGATCAGCCAGAATCACTGAATACACAATTACTAGACTATTTCTTTAATAAAAAACAGGTGTTAGCCTTTTAATATTATATATGTATAAATAACATTTTCACGTAAGAAGAGATAAAAAGGTAATTGATTGATATCATGAGCAGTTAACCTGTGTTTCATAACATGAATATAATTTGCAATAAATGAAAGTCAAAGTAACACCCTGCATCAGCTGGAACTGACAAAAGACACATAAAACTGTCAGCTCCTGGTGTTCAGCACGACTGAAATAGAAACTCCAGGAGAAGGCACTTTCCAGCCGTGCACCATCTTCTAAGCTCCACGGCCTGCCCTGGCCCAGGCAGGAGCCACGCTGCTCCTCGTCCTGCCAGTCACCCCCTGGCTGTATTTATAGAGAGTTTCCTGGAAAAAAACACAGATCCTTCCAAACACTGTTAAATGATAACATGAAAAAGCAAATCTTTAACTGAAAGGCCTTCAGGGTGGACCATATGGCAATATGCACACGTAATGCAGTAGTTCTACAATTTTTGTAAGGTTAATTGATTAGCATAGCTATCGAATATTGTCCAATTAGAAGAGCAGTGGGTTAGGTAATTTTACCCCAGGTACTGCCCGATTGGAATTAGTCCAGGGGCTTCTTTACCCCATTTCTTGTGTCTTCTCAGACACTGGTTGGAAAACAAAATGTCTTTGTTGTAGGTTCTCTTCTTGAAAACAAGACTAAACCGTATTTCAGGAATGTGTTAGAAGGTTAGCTCATTGTTCTAAAATGTAGGGATAAAAGGGTAGGAAAATGCTAGAAGCTACAACCATGTATTACCAGTCTTCAACGCCACAAATATATGAAAATATAAAAAAACCTAAAAATCTTTAGTCATCAGTAGCAGCTCAATGAGGGACAGGGATGTTGGTGTGCCTGGAACAACAGATATTCCCACTGATGGCAGAGGGAGGCAGATTGTGCAGAAGAGAGGACAGAGCTCAGTCATGCTCAACTAACACACCGAACTTGAAATGTTATTTTCTTTTTTGGGAGAGAAAGTTTTAAAGTAATTCATCAGACTACTGCCATAACAGTTAATTAAACTTTCATTTGCAGTCAGTTCCTACCTGCTAGTCAGACCCATTTATCAAACAAAGACCACAAATGGAGAAAGAACCACAGTAGAAAACACCCCTCCCAAATATTTTAATGAAATGGAAAACTTGGTAAAGACAGGATGGCATAGACTAAGACTGCATCATTAAATTAACAGAAAGATTTTTAAATACTGAGTAATTTCAGTGTAAGACATTCACATTTTTCAGAATAATAACTCTTCCACAGAGATGCAAACAGACAGGAGTTCAATTTCCAATAAGTATTACTTGACATATTATCATTACTCAGAAAATGCACTGCCACAATGAATCAAAATAATCAACATGGAGCTATGATAATCCAGCAAACTGCCTGATCTGAAAGCAGAAAGGATTTTTAATTTTTACACTACAGATTTGGTTTTAAAAATTCATTTTTAATTTTACAGTATTATGTTCTGTGAATCAAAAAATAATTTGTTTTGAAATAAGCTAGGCAAAAAAACCTACTTACTTTCTACTGGAATAAAAAAAATTGTTTCTAATGTCTCTAGAATTGAGAAATAATGCTAAACAATATCTTTTAAGAAGGTCATAGAATTATTCAATTAAATATGCTGATGCTAACACATCTTCTGCCTTTCATTTTGTTTACATAAACAAATGCTTTCCACAACAGTCATGTGAAAAGGAACTGATATAATTGCTCTTCATAAGATCTCAGATACAACAGTCCAAATACAGAAACTGAGCCTGACGTTAACTGCAAATACATTATTTCTGTTATAAAATGAAGAAAGGAGGAGAAATTTTCATTAAATCTAAAAGCTCATTCTCTACTCTGTACAAACCAATATTTGTGGTCATTAAGAAAATCCTTAAAACTTGCACACAGAGAATGCACTCCTTTGTGCCAGCCCTTTTCTATTAAGTTATTTGTCCTCAATAAAAAGTGTGTTTAAAAACAAATCAGGAAAGAAAACAGCTTAATGGGAAAGGTTTAGGCTAGCTAAAGCCAGGAGAAGAGCAAACTGAAGAGTTACAGTGGGAGTATGTTTCTTTTTGGCCATGGAGATGATCCTGTTTGCAAGACTTTTCTGTACGTTGTAAATATATGTGCATGTCAATATAATACACATATGTGTGAAATACATCAATGTATTTATATAGAGGAAAAGCAGTAAATTGGGAGACACATTATTGATGATTGAAATTTTTCAGCTGTTAAATGCTGAACCTGAATCCTTTTCTGCTAAAGACAAGGAGAGCTGCAGTCAGGACAGAAACACAAAACTCAACATCCCAATGACTTTTTTCCCAGACACCCCTAACACCCAATATTCTAATGAAAAACAAGTTGGAATTTTACAGTAAACTTATGAAAATTAACTTTCATTCTGGCTTTTAGATAATTTGACACCATTTTTAAAGTTATTAAGTTAGTTAAAGGTTTACAAGAAGGGAAACAAAAATTAAACACAGCTTATTAAAAAAAAAAATAAATCCAAATCCCATTAAAGGGAATCCTTGAAAGCTTTTATCAAATTTTTAAAAGGAATCCAAGGTGTTATACTCCATTTAAATTGACTTAGGCTACAATTGCAAAGCCACAAGTAAGACATGCAGTCTTTTCTCATTATCAGTTTACAAAGGGTATCAGAGCTGCTTCTAATTGACATGGAGCTGACGAAGGATTTAAAGCCTTTGAATTTCATTTACACTTCATTATGCACCCTGAAGCTCAGGAATACTTGAGCCTAATCCAACTGGACCTCAGGAAAGCATGTTAATAGTGATGTCCATACTCAAAATTGAATCAGATCTATAGAAAATAATCCTTTGTGATATTTTTGTAATGCCCTTTGTTCCAAACTGAAACTGGAACAAACTTACACACACATGGAATCCAATAATATTGGCTATTTTTTAAATTCTGAAATATTAGTCTAAATTTTGATTAATTTTAGGCAAAGCTCTTTACAGAAGAGAAAATAATTTTGATCCTACTGTTTAATCTGATTTATCTTACATAACTCAGGGACTGGAGAAATCAATTTGAGACATTTTCTGATCGACAGCCCAGTACATTCAAAAGTCCTATATCTTAGATGACATAAAAACAAATATGGAAATTTACATGAAATATAAAAGTTATTGACCTGACTCAACTAACTGTCCTCAAATATAATGTATTTTCATTGCCCAATCCCACCTTCAGTCTCTTGTTCGAATAATTTGCTCTTTGCTGTTGCCTTTCATCTGAGGGCTGCACAAATGTTAATCTTTCTGCTGACAAAAAAGTATTATTTTTTCACTTTAAAGAGAACAAAAACTTGAATGATTAAGATGGGAAACTTCTTCCACACATAGCAAAGGCTCTGAAATGTTTATTAACATAAACCAATGCCTGAAACACGGAGCATGGTTTATTAGCAGCAATCTGGAAACTGAATGCAGTGTTGTTTGGAGGGACTATGCCCAGGATGCTAAATACTCAGGAGAAGCAAGAAAATGTGCAGTGCTGTGTCCAGTTCTGGACTGGACATATAAAACTTCATGTTTTATACTTTTAATTTAATGGAATCCTACATAGCAAAATATAGGGAAGCCGAGTAAATAAGTTTGATCTCCTTTAGCTGTTACCATCAAAACCCCTTTTAGGAACATTTGGTCTGGCTGTACTGCTATATCTGAGGCTGAAAGCTGCTCAGTTTCTGAAAACTGAACCCGTAATGACTGTGTATCATTCCTCTATTTTCCCCATACAGTCTCTTGTATCTTCTTAGCTTTATTTTATTACAATAGTCCTCTCTTCTCTCTCTGAATCTTAAACCATTTTGCAGGAATAGAATCATGAAGATGTGTAGTAGTTTGCTTTGGAAGGGACCAACCAACTTTAGTGTCTTCCCTGGATTACCTTCTTCATGTCCAGAAAAGCCACCAATTCTTTTCCGTCCAGCACAAGTTTTTCAATTTTTCTTTTTTCTTTTCTTTTTGTTTTTTTTTTGTGTGTTAAAGGTTCTGAATCCGTTTCCTGGGAGGCTGTGATGGAGGCACTCAGTGCCACTCATTCAGATGCAGAGTTTACATGCATCTGCCCTCCCTTTGCTCATCTCCCCATCATGAAAAGGTCACATATTTCATAGAATTAATTTAATGACACCCGAAGAATTGCTCATGGGGCCTGTATTACCAACTGGTATTCAGTGGGCAATAACTAATATTCTTCTGACCCTGACCACCCAGAACTCTAGCAAACCTCAATGCACATTCAAAAGCTGAGCCAATCTACACCACTGCTATTCCTGGAGAGGACAGGAATGGTGGGCAGCAAGATGGAAGGGCCCCTGTGATGCAGGAGGACAAAGTGGAGTACCTAACAGCAAGAGGGTTAAGAGAAATAACTTTCAAGGTAACTGAATTTGCAGAATAAAACTATTCTAGCTATTTGCTTGAAGCTTCTTTGCAGCTATATTGATCAAATTATTTTTCATATTCCTTGCAAACTGCTTATAATATTAGATATTTTTGTATTCTTGCATTAATACTTTATCTACTAACATAAATATTTACCTAGTTATTCTGTTGATTATTAGACACTTATGAATCTTCTACCCAGCTGCTTTGTTTACAACTTCTCTTTCTAATATCTCCTGAATTATTTACAACCTACACTGCAATCCTGCTCAAAGCCATTCCATAAAGCATTCCAGGAAAGAAAAAAACACCTGTACTTCAGCTTGAGTTGCTTTTCAAGTTTAATTGTTTTCTTCCTCAGGCTATAAAATCCCTAAAATATGTACTTACAGTAAAAGATTGTATATTCTGAACCCACAGTACAATACATAATTCAATTTGTTTTAAAAAGAAGGCTCTCTTCCATCTTTTTTGTGAAAACACAGAAATGTTACTCACAGGTTGTTTTGGGTCAGTCTCAACTTCAAAATGGCTGGGATCACTGTTAACCACTTGCAGCATCAGAGTTTCATGAGTAGGATTAGTAAGGGGTATGTTTGTAAGAGCCCATCTGGAAAAAACCATATGCACAATAATGATTTATTACAAAGCTCCTTCCATTATATGTCATTAGGCACAAGGGGTTTTTTGTTTCCTGAAAAATTCTACTTTTTTTTTTTTTAAAACATAATAATTAATTTTTATTGCATTAGCACTTCCCTACTAATATGGAAATATATTTAGTAACTTATATTATTATTAATAATAATTTTTAATAATACTAAATCCTTAATTCAATATTTCAGTTTGTTCATTTGTTGTATTATTTATTACAGCATAATCATAGCATTATTATGTTGCAGATGTAGATTCCATATTTTAATGAGAATAGTGACCCTCCCATAACAAAGATTGGAGTATGCTGATTGCTTAAATCAGCTGGCCTTCTATTTTTCAGACTTTCCTTCTTTATTTTCCAGTTAAAGAATATTCATGAGATACTTTCAATATGGAGAAAATTTTTTAAATAATTCATAAGACTCCCAACATTTCCTCTATTCTGGTCAAAATACTAACTTTCCTGTTTTCAGCAAAGTTATATGACCATAAATCACATTCTTGTTATAATACCAAGGGACACAGAGAAGAGATTCAAGGTGAGTAAGTGAAAACAGTAAATAAGAAAAGTCTGAAAAATGAGATACATATATTGGTTTTGCTGTAATCTATCTCCTAATGGATATTCCCTCTAGGCAAAGCTGTGGCAGGTCAACTGCCAGACTGCTCCACATATTTATCATCTGGAAAAAATTAGTCCGTTAATCATAGCTAAATCAGTAAGAAAAAAGAAAATATAAAAAGCAACATTCAGCAGATATTTCAGTCCAGCTTTATGACTGTAACTTCAGACCCTAAAACTTGTTCACAGGTGGACTCCTTCCAACTCATGCAGTGACACAATCCCCAGCAGTGAGCACTGGACTGGTTTCTGACTAACACTGTCAAAGCATTGTACCACTGGGATCTCAAAACCTGAAAGTAAAGAAATATTGGGAAACTTTCACACAGGAACTTCAGACTCACTTGATAATTCACATTTTTCACATTTACCCTCTTTACGCCTTTTTTTTTTTTTTTTTTTTTTTGGGTCTGGTCTCTTTTATATTTAATACTTTGTCAAAAGGAAAATTAAGTGGAATACCTGAAATTTGATTAAGGAATTATTGGGCTTTTTGAGGTTTTTCAAGTCACCAAAATCCTGCCACCCCACACAGATTGACTGTCATGGTTATGCTGCAAAAATTGTGGCATGTGACAGTGAATTCCAGGTCACTGTGAGCATCACTCAACTGACTCATCTTCAATGACTCCACTGTGGAGCCCATGACAGGATAAGGAAAGATGAAAAATACCAGGGAGAAGGTTTCCCTCCTTAGAGACATATGCTAAGGGATGAGTTAAATCTACCTTGACACAAACAAAAAGCAGATCTGACTGTGATAGCCCCAGAATTTTAAGGAATATGAAAAAGGACTAAAGGAAAAATTGTTTGTTTGTTTTATCTGTCAAGAATTGGTTAGAAATTGATTCTAAGTTGTCAGTGGGGTCTTGGCCCTAATCCAGTTCTAGGTAATGTTTCAAGGACACAAATACCTAAATTTTTGAGACCAATAGAAAAAAGAATACAGCGAGGACACAATGGAAAACATTATTCTTATGCTAATGCTTCATCTGCATTCAAGGAAAAGGTGGTAGAATGGAAGTTAATCTGTTAAAAAACTACAAATAAGTTAATCTGTTAAAAAACTACAAATCTTCACCAACCAGAAATGCTTCAATGATGGTGTTTCCAGTTCACATCTCTGCATACACAGTGAGGAAGTACATCCATTCAAAAAACTCTCAGACTGTTCTGAGACAACATACAGATTCTACCTGCCCTGCATTTACACATTCAACACACATCAATGCAGCCACTGTATTTGGAGTGTCTCATCTTTTCATGAAGCAAAGAAATTCCCAGTAACCTTGAGGGCATCACTGGCTGCCACTGTCCAACACTCTGCACTTCAAGAGGAGTGCTGGTGACATTGTGCTGACAGTGCTGGACACCCCCAGAAGAGCCTGGCACCCTCCTGGCAGCCACCTCGAGCTACCTGCACGTCTTGATGGGATGCCCTCCCAGCCTCCTCCTCTGCAGACTGAAGAGGCACAGCTCCCACAGTCTCTGCTCACAGGGGAGATGCTCCAGACCCCTCCTCATGCCTGTGGCCCCTGCTGGACCCTCTCCAGGAGCTCCTTGACTTCCTTGCACCAAGGAGCCCAGAACTGCCCGGGACTGGACACAGTGCTCCTCCACAGATTTCCAAATGCAGGGAACTACAGCATGCACGTACTTGTAAAGGGACAAGAACCCTCATTTGAAAAAATAAAACATGGGCTTTGCGAAGTTTTAGATAAAAGTTTTAACAGGAAGAGTTGAAGTTAATGGAGCTAATCTTTTCCCACATCCATTTTACTTGCAGTAGGAAAGGATGACTTGCCATTTTCCACTGGACCATTTGTGCATGTAGTTTTCAGGCAGTGCACGTCAGAGAAAATTATAAGTGCCAGAAAGTCTGAATAAAAAGGTTTTAAGTAATTCCTAACTCCTAATAGCAAGAGCCTACATAGTAGAAAAAAATTATGGTTTTTACTCCCATCAGCCCAGAATTTTAAAGTAAAAGCCAGGAAATAGCAAAAATTTTTTTCTTTAGACTATAATAAGAAAGGCATTGCCAGTTTTCTTCAGTCTGTGCATCATATTTGAACAGCAGAATATATTCACTCACAAAAATTTAATCAGGTAAAATTTTCTGTTGTGCTCTCTAACAGCATTTCTGCTCAGTCTGTAATGTATATTAACTACAGATTTAGTCAAAGATACAATGAAGTAAATGGAATTTAGCATGCGGAAGAACAGTGTGTCCACAGAAACCATCAGGAAGTGGAGGCGATATGTGAAAAAGCACTACTGAAATTCTGACATTCTTCAAAGACTTATCCTCAACGTTTAGTTTATGTCTTCAAAGTCAGAACTGAACTGAACGTTACTCTGTCAAAATGCACATTGAAATTTTGTTGAAGGATGGTAATAATTGGGTTAATTTCTCTAAGGCATTCATTTTCCTAACACTTGCAGTGTTTCAACCATGCCTGCCCCCAGGACCTGTGGGACAGAAGTTGCACTATTTTGCCATTTCTTGAGAGGGTAAAAGATACTGCTAAGTGGTATAGAAGCATTTGTAAAGCAGGATTGTCAGTAAATTCCTACTTCAGAGAAAAGGAAAGAAACAGAAAATAAAGCCAACCTACAGAGCTCTGTGCAATGGATCTTGGTGCTCACATTCTGTAGTACTGTCAGAATGATTTCTATAAACAGAATTCAAAGGAATTTTACATAGAGGCTAAAATCTTATTTCAATTTCTTTTCTGCAAGGTATATTTCACCTACCTGCAAATATATCTAAAAAATATTCTGCAATCTACTGCGGCAGACACAGAGCACTATTCTGAGTGCACACTCTCCCTGTGTTGTCCATGACCCCGTCCAGCACCATCAGCTACTCACTTTCCAAGCTCACACGCCACATCAGGCAGCCCAGCTGGCGATGGCTTCTCTACGTTGAACTTCAGGGCATACCAGAACTCCCCAACCACATCTGACCGGAACATGACACTAGAAACAGGCACACAAGCTTAACAGACAGCAGGCTTCTCAGATCATTTAAAAAAAACCCAAACAGATTAAAATTCAGAAGAAACCTAATGAGTTCAACACAGTGACTTCTTTAATTAGATCACATTTTTCTTCTAACACTTCTTGCTGGTATCTGAATTCAGCTAGCAAGTGTAATAATATGCAGAATTACTGATGCAACAAAATCTCTTCTTTATCTTTCTTAAATTATACCAAAAAAATTCATTTTTGCTTGTAGTTTTTGTTTGTTAGCTTGCTTTTATCATACATATTTCAGCTTATAAGAGTAAGCTTTAGTTTCATTTAAATATCAAAGTATTTTCTTCTTAGTCATTTTGAAGGGCAAAGTAACAGAAATACTACACACTAATTTTAAAAAGGAAAATTTTTTCAAATCCAGTGATAAAGTGAGAAAAAGATATAGACACATTCCTATGAGCATGGCAAAGAGATACACTTCAAGGAATATTCAATATATTGTTTTGATATACAATCAGGGATTGTCATGACTGAAAAATGTGTCCTGCTGGGTGAGACACGAACAGCAATATATTTCAGTTACAGACGTTCTAATACAGTCCTTTCCTACTGCAGAATTTCTTTTCTGTTTTTTGAGGATTTTTGAGTAGCTGAGTCATAATAACATTAAACCAAAGCACTGGAAGCATATAAAAACTTAGAAGAAATGCACTGTACAAACCCGTGACCCTCTTAAGGATGAGTTCTTTCTCTAAATTATAGATAACTACATCTATTCCATGACTTTATGGTTCCAGATCATCCCCTGTGCCAAAAGAGCTTTTAAAGTGAGCATAAAACAGCTCTAGGAAAGAATCAACCATTTGAAAAGATACACCTGCCACAATCCCTTTTTCCAACAGTTCTTCCCAGCTGCTAACACAGCAAGCAAACAGACCATGGCTTCAGAAAAAGAAGTTAATGGTGTGGATGTAATGTGCAAGTAGCTCTGTGCAGCTGTACCTGCAGTCTGTGGGAGCTACTGCAATTTAAAAGAGCTGTTACACACCTCTGAACAAAACTGCAAAACCACGTGGAGAATGTCCACATGTGCTTTATTTCACCCCTGCATATACCCCCTAAGCCCCAGCCCACCAAAGCTGAGCCCTAAATTTTGTCCTGTAAAAACAAACATTTATCTTATTATTTGGAAATTCTGCATTTGAAAAATACTGAAAAATATTTTCACACCAGAAATATTATCTGGTGTGAAAAAAAAGATGAGCTCTATTCTCATCTTCAGTTTAAGATAGCATAATTTGTACAAAATAAAGATACTAGAGTTATAGAAGTACTCATTTTTATAAGACAGTATTTTTTGAATCTGTATCACTCAGTGATACCTGACATTATTCTGGTCTTTGGAAAAATGAATACAAATGAATTGAAGAAATCTCTGAATGGATTTTGAGTTTGAAAATGCTCTTTCAAAACTGGTCAGATGTCTCTGCCCTCCTCTTAAACACCCCATCCTCCACCCCACCCCCATATTTTTGCCAGTCAGTTGAGATAACTGAAAAACAGGGATTGTTTTTCAATCAGCCTTTTGATTAAATAATGCTTTGGCAACCAAATTCCAGGAAAGTAAGCTTTGCAACTGCAATTCTACACTGTTCAATTGCTTGCTGAACTGTTCCAGTTGAAACTAAGACCAAGAGGTCATCTGTCTTTTTATTGCTAATTAAGATACCTGCAGGTTTTCACTGGGATTTCCAATGTAATGGAAAAATTTAATTTAAAACCTCTCCATATTCATTTAGTGGATCATGGTTAAGTAATGGAAGATCATGAAGGTAAATGGATTTAAGTGAAGACAGTTAAAGGGTTCTCCACATGCTTTAGTTTGTTTTTACAATTTCATTCCTTCTCAAAAGAAAATGAAATTGTGCTATTCCCTTTACAGAACTTAAAAATCTTAAAAACTAACTATTCAGAGGTTTTCAACGGGGGCTTCTAACATGAGTAATTTCTAAAACATTGTTCACTAAATTGTAGTGAGTTAGAGTAGCAAGGAGTTGTTGTATTGCCTGTCAATAATGCTTTTCCCCTGAGAGGAAAACTGCTGTTAGGGACACCATACATTCAAAGCTGGAAATTTTCTTAATTCCATTTATTAACTTTTATGGGAGTTTTTAGGGCAATATTTTCATCAAGGGACTCAGTTTTCAGTGAAAGTAGTTAATTTATTATTAAAACAGCCACAATTGCAAGTATCAAAACTCTGCAACATACCTTCCAGCAAAAGAGCCAACTGCAGCTGCAGAAAACTGCAGGTGATAGGAAAATGTTTGCTTGGGCTTGAGAACGAAAGAGCTTTCTCCACATAGGGATGGATGGTCCAGCAACACACTCATCTTGAGAACTTTGTTGGTAGGATTAGTGATGGGAATATTAATTCCAACAGTGTCCTAGAAAGAAGAAAAAACCCCAAAATCACAACATTAATTACACGTGAAAGGTATTTCTCAAACAAGTGTAAGGTGCTTACTCATTGTTTACACTTATGCAAACTCAGGCTGCACCTTGGTTTGATGCATGAACTAACCATAAAAAAGGCAAGCTGCAGCAACCTTCAAACTGTACACTCTTTAATGCCATAAATACGGAAAGTTCAAATATTCCACAGCTCACTTCACCTCCCAAGATGTGACCACAGCTTGCCGAAATACACCTCTCAAGCCCATCTGCTGCAATCCCAAGCAAGTAAAAACTCCAAGCTGTCTCCCAACAGCCAAGCACATCTGGAATCTGGATCTGGACAACTGGAAATCTCCACTGTGCAAGCTGGCAAATGATTCGGCTGAATTCTGGCAGACCTAGTCCCTTAATTTATAACTTATATCATAATACTTGACATTAAAACAACACCACCACAATGAATGTTCCCTCTCTTACTCCTTTAGGCCATTTTCCTCACTAGTTATCCCTGTATCTTTGTTTAAAGTCTAAGGGAAGGACCATCTTTCCTTGATAACCCGGAAAACAGCAACACAGTTAAAGGCGCATAAAAAACTCCAGTTACGGTAATAAAACAGAGCCAAAATGTGGCCTCATTAGAGAACTCTGCACATTTCACACGTGGAACACCTTCAGGATGAGCAGGAGTCTGCACAGCTGCTGCATTTCAGCAGAGCTCCCCTCTGTGAGTCAGAAATGGTGCCAGCTCATCCTGTGTGCCCCGTGTGCCCCAGTATCGACACACGCCACGAAACAAAGCACTTTCAGCAACCAGAAGGAATTCACACTGTGATAATCCAGGAGGCAAACCTGCAGTTTAAAATACATACGTTCTATTTATATATATTCACCCATAGAAAAGACACAAATCCAATAATAAAGATACGTGTTCATTTCTCTGTACCTATATCTGTGTTTACTCTTATTTGGTCTCTTTTCTTTGCTCTAACTAAGCAGTTTATTTCAAAATGCAGGTCGGTTTGGCTTTTAACATACAGTGATTTATTTCTCACAGCAAAATTATTCCACATAGGTTTTTTTTTTAAAAAAGTAAATAATTCAATTTGCAATATGAAAGGAGAAAAATGTAAAATGCCTATTAAAATTAATAACGCACTAAACATGAATATGAAATACTTTTATAACTCCACACAGAGCTGCCTCCCACTGATTTCAGCCTGCCTATGATTTGGTAAATTTCTATACATTTCCATTTATAGACAATGACTACTGGAATATACATAAAACACATTTAATGTTCTACAGATGGCAAGATTACACCAACAATTTAAATCATTTAAGTGCCTTGCATCAGTAAAATGGGATTTAAATTTGCCATAAAATATTTTAAAGCTCAGATTAATAGTTTTTACTGGTGTAAACAAGTTTCTAAATCTATCTACCATTTTATTGCCAAAGGCTTCATAACAATTTTATAGTAAAACATCTACATGCTGTATTGAAGAAATACTTTTATAGTAAAAGGGAAATATGGGACACCTGATTTAGGAAAAAAGCAGCAACTATGAAAGAAATCTTTTTAATCTTGTACACAAAGGAAATTTTACATTGCAAGCATTATCATAAAACAATTTTCTCTTGCCAGTATAAAATGAATGCTTAAGATTATGTATTTCCCTGGAATTTCCCAGGAAATTTTCCTGGAATTGTCATACACATTTCAATGATCTGCTACTTCATAGATGGTAATAAGGGCAGATGTATATTTACCAGCAGAATATATATATATGTGAATATATTTTTTTTATTATTTTTGTAATGTTCCTAGGCCTTACTGGATTGTTATAGAGGCAAGAACTAGGATAAATAACAAAATGTCCATGCAATTGCTAAGAGTATTATTTTTCTTGAAAGAGCCATTTTATCAGATAAAATGTAAAAGAGGAACATCACAGGCAATTTCCAAACACATTTATAGTCATTAATTTCGTTCCCCATTTCAGTGCTGAGTATTTTATAAACATTTTGACAGAGGAGAAATGTAAAAGTTGAGAAAAGAAGGAAATTAATCTCTTTCCTCAAACATTTCTTATATCAAGGCTGCCAGTCACCAAACAGAGCCACTTTTGTGCAATATGTCATGCTGTTATTCCTTCAGAACTTTCAATTACCCAATTCTTGTCCAGTGCAGGTTATTTAAAATAATCTCACCAGAGTAAAATTAAATAAAATGAAATGTAAATACGAAATAACATTTATTCTCTATGGAAATTGAAAAACAATGGACTGCTAACACTGGATCCCACATCCATAGCCTAAATCTATGCACAGGTTTGATACTTTGTAAACCAGACTCTTGTTTCAAAGATGCTCCCCATCATCAATTGATCATTTGTGATATTACACTTGTTTGCTGAAATATTTTCCTGACATATTTTTTGCCAAAGACTTTCTTATCATTCCTTTCTCTATTTCCTTCTTTGAGCAACTGGATCTAATTTATTTAAATCCATAATATGCAATTTTACTTTTATTAATGCATACGTGCACTGAACTATTAACTAATCCTCTTCTAGTTCAACAAGGTAATTTGCAGGAAGATGGACACATTCTGCAGTTACTGTGCATAACAATTCCCTGTGTTCCATCTTCAGTAATAATCCCATTCTCACCATCAGCAGCTGTCAGTAAAAGCCCTACCTGGCCAAAGTGTCTAAGAGACTGGCCACAATTCTTATTCTTTAGAAGAATTGTTTTAAATTAAAACCCAATCTCACTAAGGAGATGGCATTCATTCCACATTGGTTGAAGCTTTTTCAATCCACAGACCTTGAGGTGAAAGCATTTGTATTTGCTCCTGAGTTTGCCAGGCTGTGGCTGTAGAAGCAAGTTTTCAAGCTGAGTAAGCAGCAAGAAAGTTATTTCTATAGGCCTGGTGAGATAATCCAGCAGAAATCTTCCCTTTGTAGGTCCTTGTCCAAATCACAGTTCTGCTAGATGGACAAGTAACGAGTGCCCTCGTTCTCTGTGCTGCACCGGGCAAGCAGGAATGCTGCTCACACAAGGACTGATCCTGGAATGGTGGCAATGTTGTTGAAAAAACAGACCTTGGCTTCTCTCTTCCACAGGCTCAAAACGACCAGAGCTTTCAAAATCCCCATCAGTGTCTACATGGCAGCAGCAGGAGTTACAGTCTCCTGCTGTGTCTCGTTGTTGACTCATTTCTGTTTCTTGGACCGAAAGAGGTCCAAATGAGCTGAGCAGCAGCAGTTGATGGGACCATGCTCAACAGAGCTCAGCCCAGTCTGCTCAAACTACTCCTAGAAATCAGTTCTGGCTCTCAAAGTGCTTGATGCAAAGTGTCCCCAGGTCAGAGCTCACTGCCCTTTTCCACACGCACTCCCAGACACGCACGCCCATGCCCAGCTGGCCTTTCTGGCACTGACCATTCACACATGGAGCTCCTCTGGCCCGAGGGCTGAGGGCTGAGTCCTTCAGGCTTCCTCTTCATTCCTAGCCAGTGGAAAAGATCTTTGTGGAGTGAACCATCTCCCTCACTGTACAATCTTCTTAAGCTCCTTTTTTTTTTCTTTCTGAGATGTAAATGAATTTCCAAGATAGTCTTCTGCTTTCAATGTAGGGTCAGAGAACCACAGCATTGCTATTCTCTTGATACTGTTTTTTCTCATTTTACTTGGCATATTTTGCCTTATAAAATATCAGCTCTGAAAAAGGCACCAACTGTTCACCAACAGTGAAGTCTATCAGATCAGCAGATTGAACTGCTTGAAATTTAGGACTAAATACCTTAAGCAAATTATATATTAGTAAAACTTGCTTAGCAAGGAATCCATTCTTATTATAATTGCAATACAGGAAATTAACTAGAAGGGAAAAATTTGCCCAGAACATTTAATACCAGAAGCTAATAGGGCAGTGAGTTTCAGGTTTAAATTTACATATAAATTTACATAGAAAAATCACACCGAATTGAATTTCTTTTAGCTGAAATGTGCATTAGTGCCTAAGGAATAATGCCCAGAAACAGAATACAGCAACAATTATTTCATAAGTTGTTACAATAATTGTAAGTTCCCTGACTAAAAATTACAACACCATTAACCTCTTAATGGGGCCTACATATTGTACCAAGCAAACAAACTGGAAAACAATGTTTTGCAAGAGGTGATTACAAAAATTATTTTTCTGAAATGGAAGGAAAGGAATAGACTGAAAAAGCATTACATTTAATGACTGATTTGATCTATGATGTCCTCAGCTCCACCAAAAGATACCACAAACCACACCAAACTGATATTGCAATAATTTATACACATATAGGAAAATGAATTAACTAAATAGGCACATATTTGGATTTCCATGTAAAGACAGATAGAAAAAGATGCATCAAAGACAGGTTGAATGCTAAGTGAAGTGCTATTTTAAGATAATTATAAGTATACCTGGCAAGGGGATACAGACTGACTCAATGTAAAATTAACATCCCAAATTCCCACAACTGGGAAAGTAATAACTGTGCTCACATCTTAATGAATACTTTTTTGAATTTGAAATCAAGGGCACCTCTGCATCCATGGAGACTGAAGCTCAATAACTCTCCACACTACTGAGAGCCAAATCCTGAGGAAGATTTCCTTCTCAGATTCAGCAGTGTTAGAAGAAATTACCAACCACAGCTACTTTTTGCCAATGTCTAACTGAGGATTGGCACTTCCAGTGATCAGCTCGGTTGCCTAAATCACCTCGTACAGTAAGCTGGCTTATCAGCTCAGATGGGTTTGACAGCTCTGCTAGGAAATGTAGAAGTCAATCTTTTCCGTTACAAGAATCAATGGAGAAGGAGATCACAGAATCACAGAACTGTCTGGGCTGAAGAGACCTTAAAGATCATCTTGTTCCACGGGCAGAGACACCTTCCACTAGACCAGACTGCTCAGAGCTCCATGCATCCTGGCCTTGAGCACTTCCAGGGATGGGCATCCACAGATTCTCTAGGGAACCTGCGCCAGGGCCTCAGCGCCCCCACAGTGAGAAACTTCCCCGATATCCAACCCAAATCTACTCTCTGTCAGTGTGAGGCCATTCTCCCTTGTCCTGTAGAAAATTGCTCTCTGTCTTCCCGGGAGGCTCCCTCCAAGGAAGGCCACCATTACGTCACCCTGCAGCCCTCTCTTCTTCAGGCTGAACAATCCCGATTCTCTCGCCTTTTCCTCACAGGAGAGATGCTCCTCTCATCATCCTGGCGATGCTTCCAGAGGTCCCTGTCCTAACTGTGCTGGGGACCCCCGAGCTGGACCCAGCCCTTCAAGTGGGGTCTCATCAGAGCAGAGGAACAGAACCCCCTCCCTCCCCCGCTGCTGCTCACGCAGCCAGGGACACGTCTGGCACTCTGGACTGCAGAAAGACAGGCTGCTTCTGATACCTGACTCTGAATTAATGCAACAAAGGACCAAACTAATCTTCAGAGGATTCTACAGGAAAATCATTTACACCTACTCTGTCATCAACATTTTTGGAAAGCGTGACTCGGCAAGTGACAGATTTCAGTACAGCTCCTATTCATCATTTTTAGGGGACACTTTGCTGTGCAGATGCATGCACACAATATATGAGGTGCCAATTATAGAAAACAGTTTGAATCAAATCAATAGATGTATTTACACTCCTTGGGTGATAGGACTATTTTGTGTGATGTAAATCCAGGCTGCATCTCTAAAAAACAGACATTTTGCTTTTTTTCAGATAATCCTTTCTCCTTCAGAGACTGTCATATCCACAACAGCAGAACAAAATAATTAAGGTCAGTATCACTCAATAAAAAGCACTAGAAAGTGCAACATTTCCAAGTGAGAAATGTACTGTTCTTAGATAATGAAGTCAAGAGAGAGATCAGTGACTTCTGCGTTTTCAAAGTCAGTTATGTCTCAGGGAGTTGTAATATGCAAACTCTTTTGCAAGTATGTCATCACACTGAGATACCAGCCCCAATCAGCCTCAAATAGTGAAAATCAGCATTTGTGACCCTTCCTTTCAGGGAAGTTAAGGAGATGCAAAATTTAGGATATTTTTAATTTCCAAATAGCTTCTGATATATCAGGTAGACAGTTTGCAAAACCTGTCTTTTTCAATCATTTCTCTCAGATCTAGACTAAATCCTGCCCTCGGTGATCTTTTTGAATATAATTCAGGTTAAATTTGTAAGTAAATCTGCATCCCTTATTTACCACAGAACTGCACTATTATCCCTGGACTCTGCTGAGTACAGCACTTCAAGGTTTGGTTCCTGAACTAATTGTATCTGCCCATATAATGCTACAACACCTAGCTGTAATTATTTTCTGCTGGTCTCAGTGATTTGTTTTCAAGTGCTACATAATGTCACAATAATGCAATAAATCCACAAATCCAATAGACCAGAACATACTTTGGAAGGCTCGGTGAGTGCTGATGATTTCTGCATATTTATAAAGTCAGTAACTGAAACCACAGAACTGCTTCCAGGAATTATCTATAATCTAATTTAATTAGCCTAATAGTTTAATACTGGATTAATATTTAGATCCAACTGTTCTGGATTGAAAATTTGATGCGATGAGGTTAGAAATCTCTGACATGCAACTACAAACATGACAAAATCTGTATCAGTGGAATGCTGAATATCAGCTGGCCCAGAGCTGACCAGGAAAAGGCAGCGACCAGCCCTGCCCACGTTCCAGTGCTTCAAAGACATACTTGGTAAAAAAATACTTACAAACAACTATCAGAACCCAAAGCTAGAGTAGCAGCAGACTAACTATGACACTATTTCCATCAACTTTAAAGACTCCTGAAAAATGTGGAAGAAAATATTCTACTATGTGCCTCTACTCACAGCTCATGCTGTTATGAGCTGACTAAAAGTACTTCTTTACTTTAAAAGTAGCAACTAACTCCAATAATATCTAATTTTACTGAATTTTTATGGCCATACTAATGAGGTAATTTACATCTCAGCTGCACCACCTACCATCAAGTTAATCAATCAGTGGAGATAAATGCTAATTAATTTGACTGCCTTAGATCTTGCACCTACTGTGACTCTCTCATTCTGTATGTCTAAAGATAGGTTTTTAAGGAAGCATTTCTTCACAATTTAAAAGACCCATACCATAATTATCACTGGGACAAAACATGTAGAGGTAGAGATAATTTTAATAGAAAGCTGAAATTGTCAGGGTTTCTGCTGAGAAAAACTTTTTCTCCTGAATTTTCTAGAAGTAAATTCCTCTGATAAAAATCTTTCTCTCCTAGATTCTAGACACTTTTTTTTTTAATCCAACTTTTATTTTTGGCATATCTCTGCAGTCTCAGGAGCCAGACTGTGTTATAATAGGAAGAGAACTTCTTAAATGTTCATAGTTTTTCTGAAAAAAGAATTATATATAAATCAAAAGGAACAATCTCTATAAGAGTTATCTCATTTTCTGTTCCTTACTATGACTTGCAAGACCAGATAAACTTTGAAAACAGCCTCATTGCTAGCTGTTGCTCCAGGAAAAGTTAACTTTGAGGCTTGAGGCTTGAGGCTTGAGGCTTGCTTGAGGCTTGCTTGAGGCAAGCCTTGAGGCTTGCTCATAGATTACTGTCTCACATGAAACAATAAATGCTGCATTATAAATACTGACTTCAGCGCTAGAGGTGTCTGCAGTCTGTCCCACACATTCCCTTAGCAGTTACTCCACAAAAGCAATGCAAACTCTCTACATCACAAGCAATGTTTATTACTAATAGCTGCATCTATATATACATTCTTATTGATGGTATCTGTTACTAGAACCTCTTAAAAAGCAAAAATTAGAGCAGTCTGAAGCAAGGCCTACGCTTGAATTTCCCTGGGTCTGTGTAGTCTGACTGCTTCTGCTGTCAGTGAGAAAGAAGCCTCTCTCTATGGGGAAGATGCTGAAAGTGTTTACTAGGTAATTGTGAATCCAGGAATCATGGAGTGAGAGTATGAAGCCCTTTAAATACTGATTTCTCCATATTTCTGATTTCTATTTATGATTTCTATGTCTGCTCAGTTTTGACCCCTGGCAGATCACTTTGTGAGGGAAAGAATTGCTACTTTTTTTTTCTTTTCTTTTTTTTTTCCTTTTTTTTTTTTTTTTCATATCCACATATTTGGACATGAGCCATTATTTCATCCTTTAACTTTCCTACAGTAAAAGCTGTCTCCTGAGGTTGCAGCTTCAAAACATGGGTAAGTACCACTGAGGTGCTTTTCAGTTGCTACATTCATCCTGCAGTCACATTCTGCTGTGCAGGGCTCACACAGGACAGATCTGCTGCAGTCATTTTTCCAGAGTGCCAAAACCAAGAAGATTTGAAGGCTGGAACCAGTACTGGGAATGCCCTGCCCCTGCCTAGATCTGCGTGCAAACAGCAACCCTGTGCCAGCGACCTTTTAGGAGCACCATGGAGGGCTGAGAGGCAGGGTGAGGGTCTGGGAGCCTTCACAAACAGCAGCAGCACAGCAGCTTCGACCCACAGCAACACAGCTTGTGGAGTCTGGGTGGGCAACGTGTCTGAGAGAAACATTACCAACTCTGGAGTACTCGTGTGCTTCTAAAGGATTGACAGACAGAAAAAAAACAGACTTGGCAAAGACAAAACTATTGTCTCCACACTTATGAGAAAACCAAGCTCAATCCCTTGCAGGCTTTGGTTTTATTAAAGCAGAAACTAATAACTGACTGCTCGAAGCAGACCTGCCCCTCTGGCTTATCTCCCACTGCACAGACCCTGCTCGGAGCTCACACATTAGATATCTCCTCTCAAGACAGAAAATGCTACTTTTCAAGTACAGGGATGGATTAAAAAGTCTCTTGACATAGTGAACCAGTGATGTTCACTATGAACTTAGAATTTTCTCCATGAAATAGACAAGTGCTAATGAGTAACTGCTTAAAGCAGTAACCAACAGCCTTTCAGACACCTCACATCAGAATTTAAGAATCACCTTCCGTTTTGACCTCAAGATTCAACCTGAACAGATCAATTAAATTATTTGCAAGGCAAAGTAACTATTGAAGTTCATTCTTCTACACAATTTGAGATAATGGATCTGAATTTATCAACCTAAGTTACGCCTTTGCAATACTATTACAATTTAGGAAATAAAAGTAAACAGCAAAATAAAATACAGTTTTAATTGTATTAAATTTAATTTCACTTAATTGTTTAAAACCAAAAGTTTTAATTGTAAATTGTTACAATGTTTAAATGGTTGATGATACTAAAAATTATTGATAAAATTAAAATTATAAATATGGTTGTTTTCTCTGCATTTAGAACTAAAAACATGTGCCAATGTAAAACCGACTCATAATAACTGAAACTATTATTTAATTAATGAATAATCAACATTAAGTAGATTTTAGTTTGATAGATATAGACTAAACTAAATAGATTATAATAGATTATAAATAGACTAAACTAAATAGATTTAGTTTTAGCTTCCTACTTTCACAGGTGGTTCCTTTGAACAGTTAAAATTCTTTATAAAAATCCCAGAGAAATATATAAATTATTACTGAGTAAATATTCATTACCTTCTTCCATGTAAGATGAGTAGTGATAATTTTTACTCCCCATTTTTCTCAAACAGCTTTAGCTGGAATTTTTCAGTAGAAATATTTGCTGCAGGGAATCAGTTTTATGGCCTTCAGGTGAGTTAGTTTTATACAAACAGGTCTGCAGGTTCAACTGAGGCAGTCTCTGTGATCACTGAGACTTTAGCTTTTCTTTAGTGTCCTAAGATTTCAGTTGGAATTATTTGAATCTCCTATCACGCCAGGAATCAAATCAAGCAGCAAGTTCATTTTTACAGGGCTGGAGAAGTCTCCAGCCAGCGACAGACACTGGGCCCTCCATCCACTGCAGCTGCTGACTTGAGCAGGTGTCAGAGATTGCCACACAGACACAGCCATTGCTCATGCTGATTTAAACACAACAGGAAGAATCTCAATTACCTATTCAGTGGGCCAAACCATCTAAACTAGCTAGGGCTGTAGCCAAAGTCAGAACACCCAGTAAAACCGCGTCACTTAAACCAAGTGATTCCTGAGTTAATGGCATTTTTCAAACTTCAACACAGCGCCTGCTTTCAAATCAAATCCTTACTCAACTAGCTTTATGTACCTACTTGAAGTTCCTGGTTCAGATGTCATGAATATTTGGATGTGTGCATTAACTTGCTGCTCAGTGCAATGATCTAATTTAATTATCACTGGCTGTTTCAGAAGCTGTGCATGCTGTCCATGGAAATCCAGCAGAAAAGAACAACTAGCTGCTTTAACCCACGTTCTAGAGATGCAGAAAAATTCATTCAATAAAATGTTATTTGATTCGAATAAAAAAATATTTCATATATTTGCTATTATAAAATTTTATTTGACCTTCACTTCAGAATTTTCAAATGGTATTCTGATCATGGGAGCACAGAAATACTATTTTAGAGAAGCAGAGACATTTGTACACTTTTTGGGAGCAGTAGTACCCCTGCCAAACCACTCTTAAACACAGAGCTTTGTGTTGTACAGATGGACAACCTTCATAGGAATTGAACACAGAATAAAGATCCCTTCCTCCGATTCCTTCATCTCACAAACGGAAAACAGAGATTTCTCACAAGTCAGATTAATCACTGAGGGGGGAAACAGTGCAGTAGCACCAGATTTCTTGGCAGCTCTGAAAAACGGCAGGACAGGTTTAAAGGTTAGACTTCTGCAGACAAAAAATCACAGAAGGTCACTTTCAAGAGCCCCCAAACATAGTTGGAAATTTACACTTAACTACATCTTTTGGACAAATTCTCACTGTTCTCTTTCATGTTTCTCTCACTTTTATTTATAAAAAAAACCCAAAAAACCAACCAAACAAACAAAAAACCCACCCAAAAAAAGTCAAAAAGTAAACCCAAACAGAAATATTAAAAAAACCCCACCCAGCTCTAAGAGTGTACATACAACCATGTTTTGTCTTGAGCCAAAAACCTAGCTTAAGTTCCTGCCCTGGACAGAATGACAGGGAGCAGAGTTCAAACATTACATTTTCCTTTCAATAATGTTACTTTACTGCCTAGCTCAATCTGCACTCCAGGCCATCAGTGAGCAAATTTTTCTTAAGAAGAATTTTTCCATGGACTTGCTGTGTGTAATGGTTGAGAAAAAAGCCTCTTGTTTAGATTGCTAAGCCCCAAGGGAGCAACAGCAGTTACAGACTAAGGGAATTGGTAGTTTCGTTATTCAGGGCCATTTTCTTTCTTCACATAACAGTTATTTTTCATAGATACTACCACTTGTCCAGATGAAACATCCCATCTAATTATTTGGTTTAGATCTAACCTCACATTTCTGTTCCATGGCAGCTAGTGACAGTTCAGATGTCATTTTGGGATCTACATTAGCTCCTTGCTCTCATATCAGAGAACTGATTATTCATCTGTAGGGACAAGAGGAGAGGGTTGGCAGCTGCTAAATATTTATCCAAAAAATCACTCACATTTTTATACTTCAAATAATTTTCCTTTGTTTTTTTATTTATTTTTTAATGAGCTATAAAAATATGCTCTGGTCTGAATTATTTACCTAACTGCTTTTAGTTAGAGTGATTAATAATTACTACCTTCTCAAACTTGTTTTCCCTCCCACCAACCATGTTGCCATGGTTCTTTTTATACTACCAACTGTCATGAAAGCATATGATAGAAATTAAAAAATCTTAAGGCATGATTCATAACTTCGGGTTACTCAGTTCCTGAGAACATGATCCAAGTTTCAGCCATTTATGACAATATTCAGACTACAGTTTTGCTTAGGCTTTATGAAAAATTAATGTACCACAGCTATGAAAACAGTGTGCTACTGTCTTCAACTGCCAAGTTACATAATTACAAAACATTCTTAATTATACACTTTTTACTTTTAAATAAATAATGAAAAATTTAATAAGGGAGACGCTGACTCATAATTTAGATTCTAAGCTGGTTTTGCTCTAACATTAGTGCTACTTGTTACAAGATCTCTGGATTATACCTGTGAACTGACAGAATACCACCAAATACACCACGATGCAGTGTTTGTGGACAGGATGGGTTACAAAGGTGTGGGTGCTGTGATGTGCCCACATCAGCTGGCAGTGAGACACAGGGGGCCACAGAGTAGAGCCGTGTGAGGACTCAGCTCCTCACTGGGTTCTGCTGCCAGGGCTTGGTTCATGAGTGGTCGTTACGCTCCCATGAAGGTAAACATCCATCAGTGGCTGAACAACATCAGACGAGCACGTGGAAGATACTCTCCAGTTAAATTACACCCAAACCAGGTGGATTTCATCCACTCCAGGGCTGCTGTGTGATGCCAACGAAGGAGCAGTAAGGGGGGCAATCAGGAGAGACAGCCTAGGAACACACTGTTTCTGTGTCGTGAGAGTTTAACACCAATGCATGTTTCCTCTGAGTTCCCTTCAAGTAATTAAACAGAAGAAGGAAAGGTGCTGGAAAGAGGCATGGCCTGGGGAAAATCAACACATATTTTCTGAGATTTCTTACTGTTGTGCCTCTCTGTAAAACAACTATGGGTTTAAAACAGAATGCCATCTCCCACTGATGGGTTCTACTTCTGCAGTCCCCAAAGCATGATTCCCAGGTTCTAAAGATCTGCCAAGGCTTTTATGGGGAACTATTCCTTGAGCCAATAAATCCTATGAAAAGAAACACATCACAGAGTTGGCAAGGGTGATACTTCTGATCTGCAATTTACAAATCCATTAGAAGGCAAAACTATTTTTGTATGAGAAGAGCTTGAGGAGTACCACAGAATTGTTTGGATTGGACAAAACATAAAGAGCATCTCATTCCAACCCTCCTGCAGTGGGCAAGGACACCTTCCACCAGACGAGGATGCTCAAAACCCCATCCAGCCTGGCCTTGGACACTTGCAGAGATGGGGCAGCCACAGCCTCTCTGGGCAGCCTGTGCCAGGGCCTGCCCAGCCTCACAGGAAAGCATCTTTTCCTTACATCTGATCTCAACCTACCCTCTCTGAGTTTGCAGTCACTGCCCCTTGACTAAGCACTACATGCCCTTGTCCTAAGTCCCTCTCCAGCTCCCCTGTATCTCTTTAGGTGCTGGAAGGCTGCTCGAGCCCAGCTCTCTCTGTCCTCACAGGGGAGGTGCTCCAGCCCTTGGATCATCTCCATGGCCTTCTGTAGACTCTTTCCAAAATGTTCATATTCTTCTTGTTTTGGGGACCCCGGAGCTGGAGCCAGCACTGCAGATGGGGCCTCAGCAGAGCAGAGGGGCAGCATCCCTCCCCTGACCTGCTCTTGACGCAGCCCAGCACACGTCTGGCACTGCGGGCTCACAGCTGGGTCTCATGCAGCAGCACCCCAGGCCTTCTCCTAGAGCTGCTCTCAGTCCATGCATCTGTGGCTGGAAGTGCCCCGAGCCCAGAGCAGGACCTTGCTCTTGGCCTTTGGAACTTGATGAGGTTTGTGCAGGCAATTCTTAGAATTCATAATCAATTTGAAAAGCTCTTAGCTACTAATGAACAACAGTCTGATCTAGCTTGTGCTATCTAGATGTCACTAACAGAGTAAAACACACAGAACTACTCAAATATACTTCAGAATTTTTTTAAAGTAAAATATACATTTGAAAATATGCTTGTGCATCCTATACCACCTCCACTCTTACAATTTTCTTACTTTCCTTTTATGATTTATTAGACTGCCACAGGCTGGTCTAGACAAGACAAAATTAAATTAAAATATGTTAATACTTTAATAAGAGAAAAATGAATAAATTCCTGAGAAGACTGTGATCACAGAGCATACTTTCTCCCTTTTTCCCTGAACTACTTTTCAGCTGATCTCTTTTAATAGAGTTGATGATCTCTGTCAGGGTGAAATGAAACCTGAAATTTGCACTGGTGGAAAGAAAGTCAAAGCTGACAAGTCTCCAACATCACTGTCCCTTACATCATGCAGTTCAAAACAGAATGATTTTCTAAGATGATAGAACAGAAATGACACCTCACAAATCTGAAATTTCTTCACTGGAATCAGTTCCAGGACAGTGCTATGGAAATGTTTCTACATGCAGCAAAACTGATGGAGTATTTAATGACTGAGGGGAAATGTTCTCTACAGGCCAGCAGTTCCAATTGCCCAAACTGGTTCTCCAGGTGGACTGAAAGACAGAGGACACCAAAAAAAGACAAATATTCTTAGAATTTAGATTGGTTTCTTTTATTATGGCAGCTGGCAAAAAAAGGAGGTTGAAACTGGGCAGTGACTGCTGAAGTTGTAAGGTAACGTTGGAGGTGTTCATTATAAGCAGCACTAGGACTGACTGGGTGTAGTTGTGATATTTTGTGAAGGTCCCTTTGCTGGGATTTTCTTCTCCTGAGAAGCTGAAGGGCCTCAGCTCCAAGTGTGAACAATTTGTGATCTGCTGCTGTGGGATGCAGCAGGTGCTTCCTCCATTGCTCAGTGTGGGATGTTTCTGCTTGGTGGCCAATCCAGGAGGCAGCAGCTCTGGGACTCTCTGGGAGTCACAGAACTTTGTTATTCATTCCTTTCTATTCCTGTCTCGCCTTCTGATGAATCTTTCTCTCTGTTCTTTGTAGTATAGTTATAGTGTGGTCTTTTTAATGTAATATATATCATAATATAATAAACCAGCCTTCTGAAATGGAGTCAAGGTCTCTCCTTCCCTTCACCAAGTCCTGACTGCCCTGGAAACCACTGCATCAACTGGGTTATTTCAGTATTACCAACACTTGATAATATCTCTCCTGTGAAACACAGGTTTATCCTTGTCACACTTGCAAGGGTTCCCTGCTTACCAAGCTTTAGCAATCCTTCACAGCTGGAATGCATCCTTACAACCTTTCCAGGCTTCACTAATTATCTATTTTCTCTGAATATACACAGAACCTAGAAAGAAAACCTGCAGCTGGATACTCTCCCTCCATTTCAGTGGGGCAGTTCTCATTTCTGCAATGGTTGAGCACTGGATTTCAGAGCATTCAGGGCTTGGATTAGGAAAAAATACCTAGATCAGCAGGCTATAGGCTTTAAAAAATCATTCATTTTAAATGAAAATCAATCTGTCCAAGTTGGGAAAAAACCCCAGCCAAACATGAAAATACCCAGCCTTCCCTCCTTTAATCCAAAAAAACAAACCACCACCACCAAACAAACCAACAAATCACAACAACAAAAACAAAACAAAACCACAAACCCCCAAACCTGAGGAAGAAAATTAGAAATAAATCTATCTTCAAGAAGTTTAACTGAACACTGAAAAACAGACTGACATCCATTCCTTACTTGGAAATAGAAGCATGTGGAATTATCACAGAGATTTAAAATCAATATTTTATTCAGCTATTTGCAAAGTAATGGCACCAAGCATTCATCCAACACAGGAGATCCCATGAGTTCTAATGACCAGGGAGAAAAAGTGAGAAGTGAAACAGCTTCTGTGTCCCAAAACTTCTAAACATAAAAATATTAAACAGTACTAGCACTATTAAAAGCCAAGTTTGTGGCATTTTTCCCTTTTTCACTATACTTTTCTACACACAGAAAATGAGATTACAATATTTTTTTCGTTCAAACACTGTATTGACCTTTAAAGCATTGTATTATACCAAAAAACTTGTGGTGGGCATTCTATTGACCACACAGACCAAAACAATTAAATTTTATTCAATTTGGAGACAGATGTGCCTAAAATTGGGGGAACTACTGTGCTTCTATGTAAAAATTAGCAAGAAACTGTTACATTTTAATTTAAATCATTACTTCCCTTAACTTATGGTTCAGTTCTTAGGAGGTTTGCATTGAAATCCATAGGATCACAGGATATGCTGAGTTGGAAGGGAACATCAAGTCCAACCCCTGGCCCTGCACAGGACACCCCAAGAGTCACCCCCGTGCCTGACAGCATTGTCCAAACACTTGGTGAGCTCTGCCAGGCTGGTGCTGTGAGCACTGTCCTGGGGAGCCTGTGCCAGTGCCCAACCAGAAACCCACCCTGTCTGCTGAGGAGTCAGGACTTCAATAGGACTTTACTCTAAATTTCCAGTTAGATAATTTCTCCTATTCAAACAAGGGTATTTCTTTTACTGATATACAGGATTAAAATAATTGAAATTAGACTAAAGCTTAAAATTAATTATTTTTTCAATATTGCTTATGGCTTTCAATATTGACTTATTTAATATTTTTATTTCCAAAACCAACTTAATCATAATCTGGTTAATAGCAAAGTACAGGATTAAATTACTTCAGCTATAACAGGTCAAAAGAATTTTAACGAAACTTGGGCAGCATAAAACTGGGCTTGGTTCATTTAACTAATCAATCTCCCCTTTGAAATTTAGGTTGAGAGAAAAAACACATCCAGAAACTATATTTAGTGAGATGGGTCTCAACAATGTAGAAGTACAACCTTAAAATATTTTATTTAAAACTTGAGGTAATCGATATTATCTCTAAGTATTTCAGATACATATCAGCAGGCAGGCTTTGATACTGACATTTCACCTAAAGGATGTCAAGACATGGAAATAACAAAGCAAACTAAAGGTAAATGTAACTGGGAAATCCCGTGTTCTCCCAACTCAAGATCACTGATCTAATCAGAATTAACACCATGCCAAAGACAGATGAAAGCACATGCAATAATTTACCAGAGAAAGTCCTGAGCAAATTAAACGAGGATGACAATGAATGAGTTTGGGGTGGGGGCATACAGACCTAACTTTTAGGTAGTTATTTCTTCTTAGCTGATTTTATGCACCGAAAACACAAGACAGCAGCTTTATGCTGACACCAAGATGTGAGCTACAGACCATTACATGGTGCTGCCACAGAACTGCTGGTCTCTTCAGAGCTCTCTGCACTCTTCAACAGAGGAGCAGAATCAGCTGATGGCCAGCGCGTCCGGCCATCCATCAGGGTCAGAACTTGCACAGAGTCACAAATCTGGCCTCAGTCCTGACACTCTCACCTCTCCTCTCCATGTGCGGGAGCTGTGACCCTGCCCAAGCACTGCATTTCAGACTGATGCCCAGCTATGAAGTGCAAAAGGCTGAGCCAACCTGAACACAAAACTGGAATCTGCAAGCAAATACATTCATCAGCCATAACAGGACACGTGCCAAGATGATCCCCCACTGTCCCCTGCTCCTGGGGTGCACCCAGCCCTGGGCTCCCTGGGCCCTCCCTCACTGCAGGCTGCTGGTCCCCGTGGCCACCATCAAGAACAGCAAAATGCTACACCTGCCTCACTGAACATCTCCATCCTGACAGCTTCACCTCTGCTGTAGCCATTTTTGCATGTTTCAGAGGTCTGATCACTTGTGTAAGACAGAACAGTACTTTTGACGTGCTGAGGATAAATCTGTATTGCATTTGATGATGAGATTCAGCTACAACTACCATACAAAAGCAGTGTTATTAGTACTTTAAATTAAATGTTGCTAATCCTCTTCGTTCCGAGGGCCAGGAAGGAAGAAGACTTTAAGGTCAAAAAGAGATCAATGTATTCATTAAATCTGACTCACTGATGCAGTAGATGTACCAGGTGTCTATGCTTTTTAAATATTTATCAGATTTTGAAGCAATTTCAAGTTCTCACCTTCACAAGATTCTGTCTATGGTTTTCACTAGTAAGATCTCCCAATGTTATACTGTTTTCATTACTGGGACATTCCATGCAAGATTAAATAAAACTCAGATGTAAATTTCTGGCCATGAGCTCTTGATGCATGTTGGTCAGCAAAACTGAGACATCATCACTAAATATTCTTCAGCGAACAATCACATTTCTTCTCCATTTTTTCTCTGGCAAACTAAGTTGATAGAGCTATTTAACAGTCATATGACAGGGCTTGCTTTTCCAGTCCCCCATGCTTCTAGGAGATTTCTTTGATTTTCTTCCAGTATTTCAAAACCATGTTTAACCTTGAAAAACCAGACGTGTGCACATCCTAATAACAGTACCAGCAACACGATTTGCTTTCTGTTCATGTCTGACCATTCTTCAGCAGTCAAGGACTGCACTGGTTCCCTCCTGATGTCACACTGACAGCTCTACTGAGATATTAGCTAGGATAATCCCATTCCCTCACACTGGAGACAGAAAGCTCTCACACTCCAAAATTAAGTGCCTGGCATGTAACCAGTAAATTCAGCAATCACAATTCTGTAACAGCAACCACGTGCTTTTATTTGCTAGTCAGAAATATTAATGTAATCTTCCAAACTCATCAAAAAGAAAAGATGTATTACATTTCCCATAGAGATCTGAAGAAGAAACAGCTATTTCTTTACCTCCTTCATCTTCCTTTAAAGGAATTATCCAAATTTTAAGGTCAATCATTTCAGTGCCCTGAACACCTGAACATCGCAGAAGTATTTTGTTCTTTATTGTGTTTTTTTCAAGTTTTCCCATTGAATTTGATTAAAATTTATAGGAATAGTTCAAATGCACCTTCAGAATCCTCATGCATTAGGAGTCAATAGTGTACTTCAAATCTAGCTTTCCCTTTTACCACTTCAGAGAGTTTTCAGATCAGAAAACGACACAAGGCAAGGCATGATCCTGTGGGACAAAAACCCACACTGCTCTTCCCAAGGTCTCAAATCACAAACTCTTTCAGCTCAGCTTTAATGTTCCTCACTAGCAGCAGAACCTCCCAGCACACTCACCCAACAGCAAGACTTTGAAAACAGCAGGATCTGTTTCTCTTCCCCACAGAAGTTCACAGTCAGGACACTGAACTTCAAGGAAAGAAGAGCCAACCTGAAGTCATACATGGACAGTGGCATTTAAACATTTTGAGAAGTGCTTACTGGTTTGGATTTCTACCCCGCATTTGAACACATGTAAAATCAGCTGAGGAGACTCCTCTCCCTTCCCAGCATCTGAGACTGGAAGAAGCATTCCCCTAGCACCTCCACCACATATTTTTATTTGCAAAAATGTTCCTGCAGGAAAAAACCACACCAGAATTTCTACTCATTCAACCTGTTACCAGCACTCACACGTTATTCCAATGCATGCAGAAAGCAGGATGTCTAGACAACAAAGCAAAAATCCATTTACAGAAGATAGGAGAAATGTTAGCTCTGAAAACAAACACGTTACAAATGATAATTCAAAGACAAATAAAATTACAAATCAGTGGGAAACAAAACCACTATTTATTAAGCAAACATACTAAAAATTATTTTATCTTTACATAGCTAAGTGACTTAAAGCATACTTATTTAATATGATGCAATTGTTCCTCTATTATGACTAATATAATTAATTTTTTTAAGAGTGACAGCATGTATTCATTTAGCAATACAAACATGATTAAATACATTCAAATGATTAAAGAAATTTAAATGACAATAATAATTTGGCACGCGTGAAGAAGTAAAGTACTAAAAGAGACAAATTCTATTGTGGACAACAGGTACACTGAGTTTTTTTTAGAATTCAGGCTTATTTGAGATCCAAAGAATAAAAGTGTAATTTTTCCAACAGGATAAAGAAGATACTTTTATTCAAGCATTTATTTTAGTTCCTATCACTGAGCTTAAATGAGATCTTAATAAGTATTGAATTTTATTACTCAAAAAATGATTGTGTGGTCACTTAATAAAATTGATTAATCCTCTGTGATAGCAGCCAGAACAACAATAAAAATTAAATTTTTCTTCTAATGCAGTAGAACAAAATTAGACATTTAGAGTAATCTTACCAGAGCTTTGCAGTCCACATCTATCGTCCTCTCTGCTGCTGCAGGAGTGCTGTAAATCTTCAAGGAGAACCACACTTTGCAATTTGAAGAACTTCCTCCTATGTCAGAAAAAGCAAAATGCCTTATTACAAATTATCCAATGAGGTGATCAATTCCAATGAGGTGATAATCCCAGCAGCCTTCAGATCAGTGACAACTCTGGACTTTAGCAGACATGTCAGTCACTCCTCATGCTCAGACTAAGCAAACCCTGAGATGACTTAATCAGAGTCAACACACTGCATTATCTAATCCCTTCTTGTCAGGATTCAAAATAGTTCCAAAATTTATAAATACACAAATGGAAACAGCACTTTGGCAAATTAGCTTCCTAGACTACCACATTGTCTCTGGCTTTTAAATAGCACTGATTTTTAACTGAAACTTCAGAGCAAACTGACAGTACTTTTGTAATTTTATATCAGGAAATCAAAATTATTTCTTCTCACACAATAGTTTTTGTATCTGGCATTTTCCTGGTTTTAGAACACAGTCATGAATGCTAATAAAATTATCTCATCAATCTCATTCAGGCAGATGAAACAAATTAAGCCTGAAATCTCTACCATAAGGCCTGATTTTCACACCACAAATATTTCATGAGGTAGGATTTTTTTCATCTATAAAGAGTTGTTCAGCACCTTTTAATAATGCCTACCCAAGAACTACTTGCACTATTCCTGTTTGTCAGTATATTGTGTGAGATAAAAATAGCCTTGATCTTCCTACTCATACTTTCCTGAATTAGGCACTAGAGATCTCCACTGGCACTCCTGTTTTACCACAGCATCAGTCTTGGGAGCTCCTACTGGTTTTCTCTTCTGCTGTGACCCCAGCTCGTCTCAGGGTCACCATTTTCCTCGTTACAGATCCTCATTCCACACATATGACTTTATTTCCAAACACTGTTTCCAATAAAACTGTTTCTGACAGGATTTATTTGCATTACTTTCTTACAATTACAAGTACATTCTGTATGAATTTACACATTTTCTTTAGGCTAATTTGATATGCATACATTTACAGGGTTTCAATACCAGAATTCCAGGCTTACACTGTCTGGAACAGCCTCAGTGTCTTACATTCTATAAAAATTAGCATCACTGAGCTAAAAAGATCTTCTGGATGTCCATTAAAGCATTCTGGCATGTACACAACCCCGAGTTTAATCAATTACAAAAGGTAAAAAAATTAGAAACAATACAGAGAAGAGAGGCAACTTGTGCAAAAAGGGAGGATCACCTTACACCAAAACAGAACACAACTGCCTTGGAAGCTGAAATAAAAGTTCTGAATTAAAAGACCAAAAGAAAATGAAACAGTACCCACAGCGTGAGACATCACATTCTTCAAGAATGCAAACTGTAAGAAAAGCTCTGAAATTCAGGTAGGAACAAAAGAGGAAACATGAACAGCAAAGTTTCATTTACCAAGGATATGCGATTAAACTGCAGAACAAAGGGTTTATTAAAGTACAGCAACACAGTCACACATGAAAGTCTGTAAGGGTAAGGAAAACAGAAAAGAGCATAAGCTGCTATTTAAATAAAAAATTAACAAGGCTGCCACCCTCTCCTCAAACCTCCAAGAACACTCATGCCAAAAAAACCTCCACCCTCAAGTGACAACTTGCTAAGGATGTAAAAAACAGCAGCACAACCTTTCCAAACACACCTGGAGCTGGTAGCCTGACAAACTCAGAAGGGCTGATGGGTGATCAGGGTGGAAAAGGAATGCTCAAGGAAGATAAGGCTGCAGCAGAAAATCTAAATTAATTCTTTGCAGTAGTGTTCATTACAGGGGAGTTCAGGGACTTTCTAAACCCTGGAGCTTGTTTTGAGGGAAATGGCCAGAGAGACTCTTCCAAACTGAGGTTTCAGCAGAAAAGGTTTCCAAGCAGGCTGATAAAAAAGGAACACATCACCTTTGCAAGAGAGTGTCAGCCCAAAAATTGTGGTTTAATCAAAGGTGTCCCTGTCTACGGCAGGAGTGTTGGAAATAGACAACCTTTAAGGTCCCTTCTAACCCAAACCACTCTAGGATTCAGCAAGTCTGTGAATACAAAAGGATCTCATGTATTAAATCGTGGTGGTGCAAACCAGCATGTGCCCCTTGCCTAAGTCAGCTTGGGATATGAAGAAATGAAAAGGCAGAGAATGTGCTGCCACTTTTTAGACAGGTCTCCTGCATAAATTCTGAAATTTCAGATGTGAGTTTGTTTATATATTCCAAAGAAAATTATAAAGCATCACAATAAGGATGAGAAGCCACATCACACAAAACTATTTGAATTGATTCACAAAATCAGCAGCTGTGTGAGTAAGGGAAATGTGGTTTACATAGTACCCTGCATCATTACTTGTCATTACAATATCAGACCTTCCAACAAGTCCTATATACTGCAACCAAGTCACTTTTCCACATACACTCAGAGCCTTCATTTTCTCTCTGACCACACATTTCTCCTCAGTATTCATAATTTTCCTGAATCAAATTTCTGTTTTTCATACTGTAGTAATAAAACTTACAGTCTACTTCTCTCTTCTTCCTTTAATATACAAAGTCATTTATTCTGTTCAAATTGTTTAAAAAATACTCTAAAATTTCTGATATTTCTCAAAAGAAAAGCTTTCAGGTCAAGTGTCTTTCTTTTTAGTTTTGACTTCAAGTATTTTGAGCTATTAAAACCTTTTTCTATGTTAGAAATTCTTGATTTATTTTTTCTATTTTTTATGTATTTGAATGCCTAGATTCATTTCTCTTTAATTTTTTTCTCAGTTTTGAAAAATCAAATCTTTTTTCTGGAGCCCTAAATAAATTTCAGTACTTACAGATTACCTTTATGGGAAACAGCTACCATGTTTGGGAGGGACTTTTGCAATGATATTACATGTAATTAGATATTTTCAATGATAATATTATTTGCATAACACTTGGCATTTCCCTAAAAATTTTAAAATACTTTCATGGAAACAGTTTTCTTACTGCACAGCATGAACCTGCAATTCTCTGCTGAAGGAGCATGTTTTTATTTTTAGAGCTGAATCTTTGACTGAAAGTTTCTGCAATTTCTGCTTAGGATTAAGCCTTGACATTGTACAAACTTTGATGTTCTGTCAACTTTTACTTAGTGAAAAGAAAAGCTGAATTGTTTAGCTGCCCACTTGCATTGTTAAAAACATAAAACTCAGGGCTTTATCCTCACAAAGCTGAAACCTGATATCAAATAGTGACTTTAAAGGTGAGTCCCTGCTCGTGTCCTTACCCATAGGATGTATTTGAACAAGCTACATCAAGCCAATTTATTGCAAGTATCCTCATCTCCAAGTAATTATACACTAATTTTACTCCAAATTTATTCTCTTCCTAAGGCAACCCACAAGACAGAAGCTTGTTCTTACTCTCAAGAATACTCAGAAGTCACTTCCAAAGCTATAAATCTTAAGTTCCCTGGAAAAAAAAAATACGATAAACAGATCAAAATAACAGCAAATGCCTTTAGAATTTCCTCAATTTCTATCTCAGCATTCAAACCCAAAAATCAACTTACATGGCTGAAGTGTAGTATTAGAAATTCATTTTCTAATGTACAGAGCAGGAGGTCAGGAGTTTGGGGATTTCTTTCACCATTTTTTTGTTAGAGTTTTTCAGTTTTACTTTGCCAGAGAGCAGCTGCTGGGAAAGGCTCAATGATCAGGGGCAATGGAGAGAAACTCAATACACTCAGGCTGAAACTCACAGATAGCTCCCTCTCAAGACACAGAACAAGGTTACATTTCTCTGTTTGTTTTCTGCACACATTTCAAAAGTAAGCAAAAAAAATAAAAAAAAAGTATGCACTCTTCCTTTTCCCTCTACTTTTCTAAACCTCCATTGACACTTTTAATGCATTTAAAGTCTTTTCTTAGTGCCTGAGCACTGCACTTTGATTTCTTGTGAGATAAACTCCACTTGGCTTTAGGCTGGGGTCTCTCATCTCCTCACTCCGGGCTTCGATGACAAATACAAATCCTCAGCCTGCTCGATGCAACCACCAGGTCATGATCCTGTCAGATCTCATGAAATACACAAAACAAATTGCAGTCAGTGCTTCAGATGGAAATCACCACTGGAGAGGAGGGAGCACAAGTCTCCTGAACATAAAAATTTAATCCCTGCACCTTCCCTTTTAGTGTCTCCTTTGGTCAGCAGGCTTTCACCCTGACTAGTTCCGGTCAAGCATCTGTCACTAATGGTTAGTGCAAACCAGCATCTTCCATGTGTCAGCTGCTGCATATTCAGTTAGCACCACTGTAAAAGAACTTACTAATTTTGAGGTTTTAGAACTTTCCCTAATTATTTTGTAATTTTTGGTTTTATTATGGAATCACTGGAAGCATAGAAAACTGTTTCATGTAGTTGTCCTGAGCTGGGGGAACAACAAAACCAAAAATTTTTGGCATTATTTCTATATCCATTCCTTAAAACCAAGTCAATTTCTTCAAGTAGTATTTATTTACAGTAATTGCATTTGTGAACAGACAGTTCTGTATTTAAAACCCAGGACTACTAAATTACAATTTACATGAAAATTAAACTTGAACCTTCAACAAACATTTCAAGTTAAAACCTCAAACTTCCCTTCTAAACCTCATTCCAGCTTGTATGATAGAACAAAATTATTGGTTTTTCTTCCTGAGCTGAATATCCTTTTGTCATCAAGTCAGTCTGGTGCCTTGTCCTACTTCTCTTCAGTGGCACAAATAAACTGCTTCTCCTTTGCCTGGTCTCTTCATTGATTGTGCACTTTTAGAAAATGCCATAAAATCTTCCTTAGCATATCAGTATTTCCAGCCATACTAATCTTCTATTTTGTATCACGTCCTGCAGAGTTATCAATTCTGGAATCTACTCACGAGATGCTCCTCTCCACTCACTGGCATGAGAACACCTTATTACCCCATCAGCCACAAGCTGACCTCCTGATCCCTCTGTCCCCTTTCCTTAAGTTTACTTTCCATCCATCCTGTGTCTGCTGCACCAGCCATCAAACGTGCTGTCAGTTATAAAAAGAAAAGATCCTTCTCTCCTGATGGAGACAGAGCTGTCCCTCAGCTCTGAATGACACATCACTGATGATGGAGCAAGATCTGCCTTGGCGTGCTGAAAATTGTAAAATTCCAGGGTCTTTGGGAGGGGGGTGTGTGAGATATGGACACAATGGGGAAAGCTGAATTGTACTGCTAAATACATTAATTTATTTTAAATACTTCAGCCTAATTTTACTGACTTCTTTTATTGGCATCAGAAATATGATTATTTAAGGAAAAAGCTGAATTTAAAGGATATTTTCAAATTGATTTGATTTCTTTGTACAGCATTTTTACCTAATATTTGCAGAGTTTATATAGTAATAAAAATTAATAAAGTACATTCAATTCCATTTTTAAATAAAACACTCTTAGATAGGGATGTTTAAGGGTATGGATTTGTTTTGGAATAGCAGGCAGAAAAATAACACAGCATGATTTCTTAATTCTCAAAAAACATCCTAGGCTGGAAGTTATGAACATTCTCACTGAGTGAGCATTCCTAATGTTGTCCTCACAGGAATGCTGCTGTACTTTACAGAATGCAAGACATAAACTAAAAATGACATTTTGTCTAGTTTCCTATGATGTATAAATATGTAACATCTTTCAATATTCAAAAAGCTCATGCAGGAAAAAATCAAAATTTAAAACTTTTTGATTTAGAATAAATGATTTTCATTCAAATTATGTGAAACAGATTAGCTGTGAAGCCCATGACCATTTACATTTCTTATTTTTCTAACTGGACTGGCTTTAACCATCTAAGAATTACTACTAAAAGTTCTGGCATTTCTTTTGCAAACTTTAACTGACAATTTCAGTTTCCCTACAATGATAAATTAAAAATATATATATTTTACAGAATTTTAGGGGATTACTTTAGACTCACCATAAACCTCCAAGTTCTTTCCAAACACAAAACTAATTGCAATAATCAGGCCTAAGACAGGTAAAGCTTTTAGAGAAAGGTTTTGGATACTTTTGACAGTGCCACTAGATAAATCTAATTGTTTCACAATTGCAGGCTTGTCCTAATGCTGAAGGACAAACCTGCAATTTTTTCTATATAGGCAGACCCATCACTCCACTAAAAAAGAAGTTAAAGTTTATTTTAACTGGCTCTAGATACCTCTCTTCACTTTTAGTTTCCAAATATACAAAATCTGCACTTGATTTATGTGGGAAAGCTGTAAAACATGAACTCATTAATAAAATATTGCAACCCTATTACATTAAGAGCTCAAAACGATGCAAAAGTCAGACATTTATATTCATTTTTACTACATGAGGATTATCTTATCCTTGAAAAGGCAAGACTCCTACACTTTCCTCTCCCAGGGAAATTATTAGTTTAGGGGTTTCACCTTTAGGCTTGAGCTGATGGGTTTTCTCACCTAAGGGTTATACTTTTTCAATAAAAGTAATCAATACGTACAGCTTTTAAAAATGCTTTTGCATACCATGGCAAGATAAACTTTGCTCTCAGCTGCCATCTTATGCACAGGAACATACCTGAGAGACCAGAACATTCAAATGAGTATTCATGTCATGTATTCCATATAACACTGCTTGGAAAATATTTTAATATTCATCAGTCATTAATCTTGTTCTTAAAGGATATGATGTTATAATTCTCTAAGAGCAACTTCCATAAATTAAGTGTGCCTTACATTTTGTATCCAGCCTAAGTCATGCAGAGGGACAGTCCTTAAAGTGCCTGAGGATGTAAGATTGCATTAGTTTAAACATGTAAATTGGAACTGATGTATGAAAGTGATCCCTTTGAAATGCTGCAACTTAAAATTAAATTATGATGCTTTCATGTGTAAATATGTACTTAATATTACATTAATTCATAATTTTTACATTAATATAGCACCTATAGGTGGGCTTGGTGAAGAAGAGTATTCTACAAAAGGAAAATCTTCAAGATAGATTAAGGTTCCTTTTCTTCAGGACTTGTCCTAAACCAGGCAAGGACTGTATCACCAGAGCCTTTTCCACTCAGGAAAATTTGGAAACAAAAATGAGAACATTTTTTTAAAATGCAAAATCAAAGCCTTGTCTTGGCCCTTGGAATTATCTGTGATTAATACAACACAAAGCCCTGAAAAAGCATCTGACCTTTGAAAAGGCAGAAATCCAGAACATCTACTTTTTAAATTCTGGTTTCAAATACATCTTTTTGAATGAACATCACCGCCTTACGGGGGGAACTGAGATACCACTAGCCCATGAAAGACTTTCCTTTTCCCTAAATTCTTCAAAACTGTAAGAAGAAGAGAGAATTGTAACACTAGACAGCTCATTTCAAGGAAACGGATGACTAACGCTGTTGGTATCTTCCATTTTTGAAGCTCAGTCTTCCATACTATTAATACCACCACAGCAGGATGTTCTAACACCATTTTTCAGTTAGACACCTTTACTCCATAGACACTTTCTCCTCTCCATCTCCCAGGTAACAACTTCAAAAAAATCACCCAGCAGACCTGCTATGTCTGTGGGATGTGGAAGATGGAAAATATCTCATTACCTCAGAATATTCTTGGTGTCCTTCATAAACTCTCAGTACCTTAATATGATGATGTCACAGCTCTCCCTTCTCCCTTGCAGCTGAGTGAACATGTAAATATGGAAAATATGGTTATTCCCCTTGTACAGGGCCTTTTTTCACTCTCCATTTGGGTTGTGTCCTACACTTCTCCAGGGTATGTATCCCTCATGGCATTTAGCCTAGCCTGCCTACTGGTGACAGAATATCTATATGCTGGTACTCACTGAGACAGAAATCAGGACCTCATAAACATGTTAAACTCTCTCTGATTAAATCATGGCATGGAAATAAACTCAGGGCACATGACAGTATGTCACCCATGCACTTGTGACATCAGTAAATACAGATCTAAAACAAGAGATGAAAAATCAACAAGAACACAGGTAATATTTTGGCATTTGAATTCATCTCCGCTTTCTGAGGTCTGCAGGCAGCATGACATATGTGAACACAAAGTATGCAAAGAGTAAGAAAATTTCAAACGCTGAAAAGAAATCCAGCAAACTTTTTGCAATTTAAGAGTCAAAACTTCACTGTTTTGGGAGAAAGAGGGGGGAAGTGGGGCAGGGGGACAGGGAAGGAAATATTCTGCCATAGTAAAAGTTTGAGGAACAAATTCTGGGGAAATTAATTCAAAGGATTGTCACAAACCTTACCAATGTAGGTCCTATGTATTAATTGCATTTCTCACTGTGCCTTTCTAAAACCATAAAGCCACACATTGAGAACCCCAGACTTTCATAACAAGCCTGACTACTGCATACTCACTGAAGAGGTGGCATGGCAGGGACATTCCACAACCTGCTGCATAAGGAATCTGCCATGAAGATCATACCTCACTGAAAATAAAGCTGGTAGGTTTCAAGTGCAATGGTCTGTTTGTTCTGGAGCAACCTGCACCTCACACATGTTATGTCTCATGGAGTTCTCAAAACTCTCCCCTTAAAGCATTCTTTTGCCTGGCTCTATTAATTATCTCTGTTCTTAGAGATGATTAACATGTCTCGTAGTTACCCCAAAATCAGACTGCCATCAGAAGCAGAATCTTTGTGGTAATTTACAGGAACATGATACTTTTTCAGTTACTGCACTATGGTTTTAGAAGTTTGAATAGCAAGGAAGAAGAACTAGAACTTTTCACTCAGCATAAATTTATTTCATTGGAGATTATATAGTGAAGTGATTGTTTAGAATAATAATACTTTAAAAGTACTGTTTAACTTCTAATGTGAAGATAAGTGATATTTGCTTTAAGACTCACAGTTATTTGGTTATTGTAATTACCTTCGTTCAAAGACTTGGCAAAGAAAGAAGCTGAGATTAAGTGGAGAAGATACTTGGAATAATCTAGTCTAAGAGTTGAATAAGGAAATAATTCCAAAGGGCAAAGAGACAAGAACAACTCAAGAAGTAAAGTACAAAAAAACCCACAGAGTAGCTGATTGTTAGGCAACTATGAAAAGACACAAAGCCACAGAAAAACCTGCACAACCAATAAGAAATTGAAGTTCAGGAAGCAACTATTGTTTAATAAATTATTTTCTTTTCTTTTCCTTAGAGAAGATTTCTGAGGAAAGACAATGCTCGCCATTTTCGTAAGTACAAAAGTTTGCTACTAGGAGTGACCTCTGATGGAGAGAGCAACAAATGGTGGACTTTAGAGAATGCAAAAAGGATCAGTGGAACTTTGGAGTGGTGAGGGTGGAGAAGAACCAGGGCAGATCACCTAGGTCATGCAGTTTTTATTAGTAAATATATTTGAAGAATATCCTAGAGGAATGGTTGTCAAAATCCACAAGGAAACGAGTTACTTCTACCAAGGAACACCTAACTAACACACTCTCATATTCCACAAAACACCCTCATTCCCAGGCATAATCTTTAGCTCACATAAACTTAATTGTGCTACGTTGTTAAGAAACACAGAGTCAGGGCTGTGTTAAACTAATGACCTCAAATTATGTACTAACACTCCCTGCTTCCTCTTGATCATACAACTTTCAAATTACTTAAACTAAGAGGTTATTTTTCCCCAAGGATTGCTGCTTTTTCCCAAAGGACTGCTGTTTTTTCTCCATTTGCCATATCTGTCTTTATTTCCACTGACTCTGCTTTTCTATCTTTGTCTACCTATCTCTTAACTTTGGAAAAATCCAAAGGTAACAGAAAAATCCAAAGGCAACCTTGTTTCTGGCTATCAACTTTTAAGGTCTCAGATCAGAAACAGAAAAAATATTGGTATTTGCTATTATGCTGGCATAGAAAGCTAAGGGTGATCATGGACAAAAGGATCTTAAATTTCCTTGTAGGCTCTCTGGAAGGTTGGGAAATCATCAGTAATATTGAAGGGCACACACAAACCCAGTATAAAGCATGTAACAAGGAAAAGAATGGGAAAGAGAACAGAAGGGAAAGACACCTTGTGTCAGAAGTGCCACCAATACCAACTGCTTGAAAAAGAGCTAAAAAGTATATGGTAAAATAACCTGGAACTTTTTATTCTGCCTCTTGGCAGAAACAGCATTCACTGGCCAGGTTTTGCATCGAGCTGCACATTTTAAGAGTGTGCAAACTGTGACTCATGCAAGGAAATCACTTGCCAGGTGAGCAGCTTGAGCAGCTGTGCCACAGAAATATTTCAACGTGTCTGAAAAGGCAAAAGCCAGCTCAGAAGTCATGTACACATTGTCACAGGTGATATACCCTTGGCACAGTAGGTTAAGTTATACTCAGATGATTTCCAGTCAAGAAATTCCTTAAAATTATACCAAAGTGTTTTCCTGTTTATGTCAGAATGAAAACAAAATATGTAAAATAGCTCATAAATGTATGCATTTAATAGTTACATTTCTTCAGAGAAAACATAATTGATCAGAGTTTGGGGTTATTTCATTTTTTTTTTAATACATGATGTTTTACTACATAAAATATCTTCCTAAATTTAACATTTTGGCTGTCAAGAACTCTTTAAAATAGAACATTTGACATCAAAAACCTGTAGCCAGAAAAAACCAAATATTAAATTAGTATGACTTTAGAACTGGTAAAAATCTTCTACTGAAAAAAAACCCCATACCAATGGGTTTCAACTTTTGTATCAGTTGTACACAAGTTATTGAATTAAATATGATTGTACACTGGTGAAGCATAGATTACATATAGAGTATATTAGTCAAACACAATGACCTGTGGCAAGGCTAGCAATCAAAAATATAAAAAAAGACAGCAGAAAAGCAGCAGGTATTCTCCAGTTGCAGAAGTCTGCTCAAAATATGGCACTTAGTTACTGCAAAGGCTTTTTAATTTTAGGTCTTAGCAGCAGAGACCTGTCAAAGGTCCTGAACAATCTCCAGGTGTATCATGCTGTGGTGAAATATACTTCATGCTCTGTACTGTGAAACTCCAAGCCTTATTTTATTATGGTCAACACAACATTAAAATAAGCTCACTGAGGACAAAGCGAACCCAGTTTTTACCAGGGCTGTGTCACAAAGGCAAATGACTGTTCTCATGAGCTGCAGCAATACAAGGAGCACGAGCCTTTCACCTGACAGCACACGCCACTCAATCAACTGAATTACAGAATCTCCCTTGCAACTGTAAAATCAATTCCACTATTTCCCCAGAAGCTTTATATCCCCCAGCTTGCAGTTCAGCACTTTCAAAAAAGAAAGAAAAAAACAAAATTAGTCCAGAAATGCTGAGTACAGCATATCTTCATTGCTATTACAGAATGTAATTGGTATTCAAAGATTGTACCCCTTCTAGCTACCAGGAAACTAAATTGACAGCATTTCCTTGAATATACATGAATTTTTAACTGAACCTTTAATTTGAATTAAATTTGATTTTATGATATGAACCTACGTGAGACTTCAGTGAGAAGCCAGCTCACTTCCAGACAGGGTTCACTTTTCAATTCTCTACCATACTCAGGCAGGCTCAGTGTATGCAGTCTCCTCTTTAAAAGTTGCTAAATATTAAAGCTAAGAATGCCTATTTCCTACATGAAGATAGCCAAGAATTACAAGTTTTATATCCCCATGAGTGATTCCAGACTGCCATTATTAGAAAAAAAAATTATTCTGTGTTTACAGTTCAAAAAGATTTTTTTTCCAAAATGCTGGATGTTTGCTAAAGAGAGCAAATTAACCAAAAGCATTTTATCAACCCTAATACAGTGTTACTGCAGTGTTTCAGAGGAACACAGCTAGGCAAATGCAAAAGCATTGAAACTGACAAATGTCTATTTTTCAGAATAACCCTTTTACTTCAAAATGAACCTTTCAAGTTCATTGGGATTTGCGTAACTTTCCATTCCAAACTCTGTCACACAGCAGGCATTTCATCTCATTCCCCTAAGGAAAGGCAAACAGGCAACACAAACAACATTACACACACAGAAAAGGCAACATTTTTTCTGGGATAAAAAATATGTCTTCTCTGAAAGAGGTATAAGGGATTTCTGCTGAGCACACAGGTCACTTTAGGAAAATGACATTTATTCCTCTATACATCCATAAAATACAAAATCACTTACATGAAATAGCATCCTGAGCACAATGATGAAGTGGGCAGATTTTCATTAGATTTCAGAAAACATATTGTGGAATTGTGTGAGCAATTTATGTCTTCAATAATAAAAAGAAACTATGAAGTAAAGTTCCATTAATTTTCAAGCAGAAGATCTTTATGCTCATGTAATTCCATGCCAATAAAATCAACCCCTCATTAATTTAATGGATATTGTCTGCCATATTTACAGTAGATGAACTTTATAAGGTTGCTCTTACTAATTTCTCAATATATTGCTGGGCAAATAAGGTGTAGATCACCAATAAATCCAGAGAAGTTAGTGAAAGCAACCCTTCAATTCTTTCTAACATTCAATAATAATTAATGTATATATCACAGTATGAAAGAAGATACATTCTTCCTAAATAACACAAATAGTCTTTAATGTATTACCAGAAATACTAATCACATTTTTACCATTTATTCTAAATTTAAAAAAACTTCTTGCACACACACACACTCTCTCTGGTGAGAGTGTGTAAAATATCATCTGTCTTTTGCCACAGTGGGAAACAGTAGTTCCCTAATACTTAAAACTTCATAGTTGTGCCAGAACTATTAGGACTCTACACACAGAGAAAGCAAAAGAAATATTTTGAGAGAGACAACCCAGACCATAACAGATACAGCACTGCAATGGACAAGGAATTCTATTGCCTAGTCTGCAAAACCACGAGCAGCCCTTTGCTGGCTGCAAAGCCAGCCCACAGCTGCGCGTCTGAGAACCCAGGAGGGCCCAGGAGGGACAAAGGGACAGCCACAGCTCTGAGGGGAAATGGATTCTGCAGCTGCTACAGAAATAAAAGTCCCCACAAATTCCAGCAGCAGGCTGCTGAGGGGACAAGAGGGTCTAAGACAGGCAGGAAACTCATCCTTGAGAAAACACTGAGATGAACTGACACTTCACCAAGAAAAAATTACTTTCACAAAAGCAATGGCCTAATCACAAAGAGTCCTCTGGAATAACCTGTTTCCAGCCTCAGAGCAGACAGTGGCTGTAGCACAGGGTGCAAGCCTGTCTAGTTACCAAGTCTAGCACTAGTTCTAATAATATTAATAACAACACCAACAGGAACAAGAAGAAATTAGATTGGAAGAAGAAATGTGCTTTATTTTCTTCTCCTGTAGGAAATTATACTCTCTGTCATCTTAAAACCATAATTTGGACTCAGTTGAATGTTTTAATTGATATTTCTGAATTGCATGGTTTTCAGAAACTTGAAAGAAATAAATATGTATATTATTATTAACATATATATAAACTTTGCTCTGGATTTGTAAATCTGTTTATAAATTAGCTTAACTGTTGAATTTTCTAAAACAGGCTCTGAGAATGTTTATTCAATTATTTCCTCTGCTTAAACCTTGAAGGAAGCTGTTCTCACTCTTAGACAATATTGTTGATGTTGCAGTAATTTGAATGTCAAATATCTTGGGGAGAATTTCATATTTTTTGTAAAAGATTATTTTGAATGTTTCATAATATTTAGATTAATGTAAAAGATTCAAGTCACTATTCAGCTAGAAAAACTCCACACTGTAAGACTTTTAAAAATCCTATATTTGATTTGAACTCCACTTCCTATGAACTGTCCCACCTATTAGGCCATGAAGTTTGACTTTTTCCTCTTTTCTGGCTCAGCGAATACTTCCACAGGATGACAGAGGAGACTGTGGGGACCTTCCCTCTACCCTCTCCTCACCTCATTATCTTCAGCCCCAGACGTGCTTACAGGACTGTGAGCAACTGGCAAATATTAGTGCTCTTTCTCATTACCATTATGTACTCTGCATGTGTTTGTAATTCATTACTTGCTAAAGGGTAAAATAATAATTGTTTGTAAGCATGACAAGGTAGGAAAGGCAAAATGATGACCTAGAAAGAGCACGTCAAACACTCCAGCATAACAACAAGGGCACTGGCTGCAGGGAGACTGCTGCTCTGTTGCTCATTTCCTCTTAAGTTTCAAAAATGTTATTTTTTTATATCACTCTGAATGTTTTCTGTCACAGACAACAGGTAAGGGCTTACACCAGGACCTGTCATGTAAGCCCCACTCATTATTTCTGCTAGGGATTTTGTTTTTCAGATTTTTTTCAATTAAATGGTCTATTAATTGAAAAATTACATACATACACATTTGAGGTCTGCCAGACATAACAGAATGATGTATTTCTCAGTAATACACTTTACAGCCCATACAGACTTTCAAAACAAGCATAATGCGCATCACAGACATTTAAATTGGGTAATAAAATTTAATCTCTTTATATGCAAATGCAATCCTACACGCTATGATAGCCAAAAATATGCAGATGCACAGGTTTACAAGAGGAGTGACTAATTTGTGGCTAGTGCAGATGCAGCTTTACCTGCCCTCTCAGCACAATAATATTACAACACCTCCTGCAGGAAGGGTGATGCAACCTCAAGTTCATCAGCAGCCTTACTCCGTGTGCAGTTACAGATTGCTCTTGTTATTAATTTTAAATGGGCTACCATGCATTGTTTACACAGATTTTTAATTGCACTCAGTACCACGCCCCACAAAATTCCATGTGGGCCACAGGCCCTTGAAGCGTTGCTGTATCCGAATTGTTTCAAAACATGCTAGCTCACGGGAGGATCAAGCTGTTCTGAGTCTCAGAGGGGCACAGGGAAATTCACAACATGCAGCAGACTGCAGCACTGCAGAGGGGCACCTACTGAGAAAGCTAGCAGTAACTGAACAATCTTTTTGACAAAGGAAAAATCACAAAACAGTCTAATGCTTATGTTCTACATATGCTATACCATTCCCCAAAGCTTGTGTGCCTTGGCATAAGTACAGCTGCAAATGTGGAAATGCTATTAAAAAATCACAGAAAAACAAACAAACAAAAACCTAAACAAAAAATAAAACAAACGAAAAACCCAAAAACATACCAAGCTGTGGCTGGTATTTTAAATTTGCAAACAATTTACATGGGGACTATTTTCTCTGCATGGGTCTTTATTTCTTCCCTGAAGAGGGAGACACAAACTAATCTGAAGCTGGAGAACACCATGCATGAACATACAGAATGTAGACTGGACTGAAAATTGCTTAACTACCCAATCAAAATTTATGGGCTGGTAACTTAAATTGATTTTATAGAACAGTCCTCTTAAAAAGACATTAATTCCAGAAATAAATATGCATACGAGATGTATCAATTCTATTTTAATATATTAAAGGTACATGAAACATCTTACTGCATTAATACTGAATAAATCCTATCACTTACCATTGCATCCTCAGGTCTTACGTTCTTTTAAAAGAATTATAATGAACAAATGCTAAACTTTGTATATTTTTACCATCCTGAGTATTGTTAACATCTTACTCCCTTCAACAGTTGCTAGAACAAAGACATTATCCTTCTATAAAGACATCTTCCTCATAGGAATACCCCATAATGCTCCCACAGATGCTCAGCCCTCGGGGACTGATTTCAAGCCTGGAAGTCCAGGAGAATCCCATGTGCAAGTACCATTACCTTCCAAAGGCATCAGATGCTCAGGAATCACTTGGAAGCAGCTTCTAAACTCAACAGGAGCGACACTCAACTCAGAGACATCTCCTAAGAACTACAGTGACAACTCAGGTGAGAAAACACTGCCTGCCATTGAAAGCCTGCCTGAAGCATAAATTGGCTTCAAGAAGACAACTAAACCAGGCCTTGCCAAAATGAATGCCTGACTTGGCCCCTCTGACTGCGCTTTTCATCATGGCCTATTCACAAGCAGTGTATCTTTCTGATGATCAGCTTTTCAAGTACAAGGAAATTCAAAAACCTGGCAATGACATAAAACCCTGAATGCATTCCATGAGACAAACAAAGTGGGAAGTAAAATCTTTGGATAAAGGCCACGCTTTGGGCAGCCACCATAAGACAACAGCCCAAGCAAAATTCCCCAGACTCGTACAAAGAAGCACTGAGGGACATCACCGCTGGCAGGAGCACCGCGAGCTGGGCTGGAGAGTCTGTGCTGAGTGCTGCTGCTGGACAGAGCAGTGCTGCTCCTGGACAGAGCAGTGCTGCTGCTGGACAGAGCAGTGCTGCTGCTGGACAGAGCAGTGCTGCTGCTGGACAGAGGGAGATGCACAGGGGGATGATCCCAATGATGCCCGGGGCACTGCCAGCAGCCCTGCAGCTGGAGTCAGAACAGTTTACTAGAAACATGTAGGTCACAATAAGACAAAGATAGAACACCAGAGTTGCACAAAAATAGCAAAAAAAGGCAACTGAAAGAGAAGTTGAAGTAACTTGAGGCAGCCACAGAGGAATGAGGTGTGCAGACTGCTCCAATGACCAATGGGATTCTCTGGGTGGGAGTGATTATGTCCATGTAAATTAGTGTGCAACAAGAGAAGGAGCTGATTTGGGGCTGATTACCGGGCTCCTCTCCTCCTCCTCTTAGACTGATATTTTATGGTATTATTTATTGTCTTTTCATATGTCAAACATGTTTGAAAATTTAAATGCATAAATAGACCAGTCAGTCTCACACTGTCATTAGGGAATCACATGAAGTAAAAGTATTACAGTAATGATAACAGCAAACATGAAGTTACACTGGATTTTCTCCCTAAGAACAAAACCCTCCATTCACATCAGGGACAGGGACAGCACTCAAACATTCACTCTCCTAAACAATTTTCTTGCTTTACCTTCTATGTTTAGTTACTTCCAGTTACAGTCTTTACTACTTTTGGACTGATAATTCCTAAATTTGCAAATATCTCATAAGAAAAAATATTTCATTTGGGCAATTGAAGCTTAACTAAACTCATTAATATTCTCAGGAGGAGAGTAGAGATTTGAAGGTTATCTCCTGTTTACCTGGCATCTTCCTTTATATTGTTCTTATCATTAATTCCACTTATTATCTGGAAAACTTATAATTCTTGTCTCTATTATGTTATCTGCATATATCATCTCAATTTAATCCTTCTTAAAATCCTTCTTCTGTAAATTTTCAACAAGGTCTTCTGTAAAGTTTCAACGAGGTGTTGCATGAGTTTTAATGTCCACCAACTTCCATGCTGCTGTACAGATTATTAATAGACTATAAAAGAACAGACTTTCTGACATTCACATTGACTTGACTCAAGTTATTTCTGATTTATCGATAAAATTAGCTTCTAATTCTTTTTAGAGCTTGATAAATTCTAGGTTTAATTTATCTAGAAAATATAGTTATAAAGACAAAGAGATCTCAAATCTGCACGTCTTTCTTAATTTCCTAAAAACTCAATATTGACTAAACCAACTTTTTTATTTTAAAACTCTCCTTGATAGCTTTCCTTGCAAGAGATATTCTTTAATCAATTAAAAAATGCTTGATAATTTAAATATATACCAAATTAGATATTAAAAGCATTAAGAACATGGTTCTGTAGGTAAAATTATACTTGCAAATATAAAAAGGAAAGTGGAGAAATTAATGTAAAAACAAACAAAGAACCTGGCTTTGTCTATTTGGTGTAACCACAAAAGTGTTCTTCTGGAACACTTGAAATCTCAAAAGTAATGCAGATACTGCTTAGAATAAAGCAGGTGGTGACAATATGAAAGTAAATAGGTGTTCTGGAACCTTGTCTTTTTGATTTATTGTACCAAAGGAGTATCTATGTCTGACTGTTACAAGAAAGTTTTTTCCACAGTGGAAAGAAGTGAAGCAATATGGATTTCAGAAAAGGCCTGCTTTCACATCAGCACTAACAGTATTATTGGAGAGCTACAAAGAAACCATTTAAAGCATTCTGTCCTTTTCCAAGGGCAAGCAACAGTCACTGACATTGTAAAAACGGGGAGGGGGGAAGGAAAAGAAACAACTCAGCTTAACAATTAATTAAAATTAATTAAAAGCATAAAAGGATGATTTCATGCACTTTTTGTAGGCTGTGCATGCTAAATATTCATTTCATTTCAAAACACATTGTGATGTAATTTTATGGAAATTGACAAGGAATGCATCCATAATCACAGCCATACCAGTGTCAGCTGCATCCCGGGCTGGTGGAGGCCTCGCTGGCAGCTTCTGAGGGGCCCATTTGCCATCTGTCCTCTGCAGAGAGCTGCTGCCTGGAGGCTGCTGCTGGTCTTCATCTTGAGCAACAAACGAAATTACACCTAAAACAAACAGATAGCAGGTGCTGTATTACCCAGGAATTACCTTCACAAAACAGGCTGCCAGACATGCACAAGTGCTTCCTCAGTTCAAAACTAATACAGAATGAAGTACAACTTCCATTCCAGGTGTCAGCCATCCAATTATAATTTATGATATTAAGAAATATCTCTGGAGTGAGTGCAAGGAAATTAACCATTTTCTGTCCCCAAAGAGCTCTTCTGCTTGCCTGAAGAGATCCATAATGAGCACCTGAAAAAGATCAGTAGCAGGAAACACAATACAAACAAAGACTTCATAAAAGTGACAAAATCTGGGGATCACTAATTGTATCTTTATCCCAGCTCAATTTTCTGTGCACAGTCTTAATTGTTTCTGTTATTTCTTTTAAAATCACAGTGTCTCATTCTGGTGATATAAGAGAATAACAGTAATAGCTGGAATATTCCTGTGATACATTTTTGTGTTGTATGTTAAATTGTAATCAAATATGACAAGAAGATAAAATATGGAGAATATAAACCCTGAATTTATAAATTGCCAGATCTCTATTTAATAACACAAATCTAGTATGTACAGGGTGCCTTTAAATAATATTAATGTTATTCTGGAAGATTTGATATACTGGCTTTAAATTAGCAGGTTTCATTTCTTCCATTTTGTACCTCTGTCTAAGAATTTTAAATCTACACAAACTTTGGAAATACCAAATAGCATTCTACCTGCATCTGAATTATTGTCCTTCAATGTTCAAATACATTTTGGAGAGTTTCTAAGCTAAAATAAATACATTTTTCAGGTTTAATTCTTGCTTCATGTAAAATCTGAGGAGGTGACATTTTATCCTATTATATAGTAAGAAATGTTCTCATTTGTGATTATTAGAATTTATGGGAAACATCTCCAAAAGAGAATTTGTTCATTGTGTCTTACCAAGGACTTGGGAAAACCACTATTAATGGAACTTTTAAAATTTTAAAGGGGGAATTCTTATGAGAGTCCCAGAACAACTGGATTTGAAAATACCTGCATCTAATGGTATCCTTTGTTCCTGCAGCTTTGAGTGGGGCAGAGGTGTGACATGACCAACACTGACTAACTATTCCTACTAAGAAGGACTACATTAAATTATTATGAGGAATAATCTCTTTTTCTTTGAGAGACAGCAACTGAGAAGCACAGTTGTAAAACACTGAAGTTAAAAACAAAATTTAAAAAATGGAATAAGTTTCAGTCCAGAGGAAAAATATAATATATGACTTCAAACTTAAAAAAATTAGAATCCCATATTTTCTTTCATTAAGAAAACTCAAATACAAATAAACTCAACTAAACTAATTAAAAACAAACCTAAAGAATTTCAAATGAAAAAGTTTAAAAAACTATTACAATTACTCCCAGAAAGTAAGTCAGAACTTGGGTCTAAGTAGGCAGAGGAGGGACTGCAATTTCAGGAAATTATTAAATATTTCTTTTTTAATCTTCAAGATAAGGTAGATGTGCAAGGAAAAAAAAATAAAACCATTATGGAAAGGATAATGAAGACTGAAGAAAATGCTCAAGGTACATGAATCTTGGTGTAAGAGAACGCATGGAATGGCACTAATAGGTAATGGATCATAGGATAAATGACTAATTAATGACTAATGATCACAGAATTCTGACTAATTAATCTGATTTTATGTCTCAATATAAAATCCTAGTGTTATTTTGGTCTATTGAATCACAATATTAGGGAGAAGCAAAGTGTAAGAGAAATTTCATTAATTTTAAATATAAATCCTTGCCATCAATATGCTTAAAAGTTATCAACAATTGGAATAAAATTAGTAAAAATATGCAAAATTATAGCTTTGAAGTTGACCAAACAGTCTTGGCTAAATGCTAATCAATACATTCATAAATTCTACCAAATTCTTACAGCAAAGAATATTTTGTTACACTTAATTTTTATATTTTAGTAATTTTTCCTTATAGTTCTTCCTTTTAGTGACCATGGAGGATTTTCTTCACCAATTTTCTGTATTTCAGATTCACAAATTATCCATATGTGAGCGTGGGAGAGAGAGGGACAGAAGAGGAGCAATCACAGGAGCAATTTGAGTGATGAGATGGTAAAACAAAGAGTGGCTTTTGTTCTCTGCACAAAATGTGGCTTCAAAAGCAGCAAAATAATTTGCTGAAGCACTTGAATAATTAATTTTTATTTGCAGCAAATACTGGAATGCTTGATAAGTTCCAAACGAATAAATTACTAATGCTCAAGAACATTTCAAGAGCTACGAGAGGAACTATGGTAACTGAAAACTACTTGAATTGCTAAACCACTGTGCTGATAATACACCAACTGCATGATCAAAAAACCAGTGGAGAATTGCAGTGTAAGTGCTGACACTCCGTTTTCCTACTTCATGAAAAATAGAGCTCAAACAAACAGAATTAATAGCAATGAGTTATAATCTTGATCGATAAAGGTGAATGAATTGATGTGGTGAATACAGATCTCTGCAAGGCTCTCGATCTGTCAAAGCACTTCTAGAAAAAGTAATGAGTTTTACTACAGATGGTATACATTTCGTAACTCGGTTTATCTGCTTAATCTTAAAATATTCATAAATTGTCTTTCGTAATTTTCACAGGCATCAAAGTATCTACTACTGTCTCAAAGCTATTTGAATATTTTATTACAGGAAAATAAAAGGAAATCATTGCTGGAAAGAAATGCAAATAACAAAAGAAAAAAGTGCATTAATTTCATGTCAAATCTAAAATGCAGAATCCTTATCAGTGAAGACAGTACACATAGCATGATCTGCATGACTTGAGTCTACAAATTAAGGCAGAACATTTTCCTAGGAAGTATTCCTAATTAGAATGCTCTTCTGGTTTGGGAGTAAATGGTGCAACCCACTGACCCTTATGGGATCCTAAGATAGCAGATGAAACATAAATAAATTATTTATTCAAATTATGGGCTACAAAAATATTCCTGTCAAGAGATATTTTGCAGGATGGGAAAAAGAATTTTATACAATGAAGAGTAATAAAAAGTACTTTGTGCTCTATGAAGTCATAAATAATACATTGGAAATGTGCAGAAATACTGCATCAAAAATGACAGATTTCAAATAACAAACACAAAAAGCAATTTTACATTTTTCGTGAGGTTCTGCTGAGCTTGGCTCCCTGCTTTTAAAGAACTTTGACACAGAAAGTTCTGGTCTTCTGGCTGTGAATGCACAGCCATCTTACAGAACTTTTACCAATTAGTGCATCTCACTTCTCATTATTGATGCTACAAAACAACTGACAAATTATAATCTTTTCATGCACAACAGTCCTCAGAGTTTGATTTTTTTGGTTTTGTTTTTTTTTGTATCCAGTTGCTCAGTTCTGACTTCTCTGTCACACATTACACAACAGTGTAACTTGCCAAAACGCCACGGCTGACAATTTTTAAAGCCTACATTCTTGACCAAACCAGATTTCAGCTACATCCCAGAGACACAATTCCCACTGGTTCAACTGGCCACAGAACTATGCCATCATCATCTGTTTCAGAAAACAAGACTCCTCAGCTGTCCTTTTGCATATATATGATACTAAACTTGCATATATGATCCTAAAATTGTAAAAGCAATAATACAAACATTTCTATTATTCTACTGAAAATTAATAATTCAAATTTACATAAACTGAGGACATGTTTTTGCTGACACATCATTCATTTAAAAGCTTTCTTGGCCAAAACATCATTGCACATTTCTAGCTTTACTAGCCAATGTTGAAACATTTTATACAACTACAGTCCAAACATTAGTACCAAGCCTTGGTTTCTATTGCTTCAGAGAAGATGCATCCCTTTAAAAGGAGGCAGGCTGTTTTATTTCTCAATGAAATTGTAATTACAACGCCCCATGTCAGAGTGACTCATTGGCCATGCACTGCACACCCCCTGTATCCATGAATACAGCTAAGAAAGCAAGAAGTGCTCAGTGCTTTCCTCTGTACAACTTAAATGGAATATGTGAAAGATACACAGTGTGCATGATTACTTTCTGCTGCAGAGAGATGATGAAAGTCCACAACACCCCAATACTCTAACTGGAAAAAAAACAAAACAGAAGGCTATATGGCCACAGAATTCACCACACAAATCTGAAAAGATATAAAAACATTTGGCTTGTGGTTTAAATACACCAACAGGAACTTAATAACGTCTTGGGAGTGGGAGGAGGGGTTTTTCTCTTTTTCTGCTTTTTTTCTGGCCAATGAAACCTATGTACAGCTGCTGCCATAGAAAAGTTCCACAAAACAGATAAGATAAATTAACAAGATGAGTGTCATTTATGTATCTATTTGGCCAATTTTTTGTTGTTGTAGTTTTTCTATTGACAAAAAAAAAAAAAAGTATATTTAATCTAGGTTAGTACAACACATTATAATCTCTATTTTTCCTAGGAAAATGTCTATGATGAGACATATAAATTGTAAGGAGTTTCTGTAAATCCTACTACTTGTTGGTATACTAGGATTAAATGAATTGCTCCCTACAAGAAAAAATGAGAATAAGCTTTAAGACTCGTGCCAAGGAGAAATTAGCCAGTGGCAAATGCTGCTGCCAACTGTCAATCATATTGGGCTCTGCAGCACTGAGGGAAGAGGGGAATTGCTTTGTTTGTAATGCTCAGTGCCTCGTAATGTCACAATGAATCCACACTGTGGAACGGCACAGGAGCCTACAGATCCTGCTGGATGGATGATGGATGGATGATGGATGGATGGATGGATGATGGATGATGGATGGATGATGGAAGATGGATGGATGATGGATGATGGATGGATGATGGATGGATGATGGATGATGGATGATGGATGGATGGATGATGGATGGATGGATCATGGATGGATGGATGATGGATGGATGGATGATGGATGATGGATGATGGATGATGGATGATGGATGATGGATGGATGATGGATGATGGATGGATGATGGATGGATGATGGATGGATGATGGATGATGGATGGATGATGGATGGATGATGGATGATGGATAGATGGATGAATGGATGGATGGATGATGGATGGATGATGGATGATGGATGATGGATGGATGATGGATGGATGATGGATGATGGATGGATGGATGATGGATGATGGATGATGGATGGATGGATGGATGGATGATGGATGGATGGATGATGGATGGATGATGGATGGATGATGGATGGATGGATGGATGGATGATGGATGATGGATGATGGATGGATGATGGATGGATGATGGATGGATGATGGATGGATGATGATGGATGATGGATGATGGATGGATGGATGGATGATGGATGGATGGATGATGGATGATGGATGGATGATGGATGGATGATGGATGAATGGATGGATGGATCATGGATGGATGATGGATGATGGATGGATGATGGATGGATGATGGATGGATGATGGATGATGGATGATGGATGGATGATGGATGATGGATGATGGATGATGGATGATGGATGGATGGATGATGGATGGATGATGGATGGATGATGGATGGATGGATGATGGATGGATGATGGATGATGGATGGATGGATGATGGATGATGGAGGGATGGATGGATGGATGGATGATGGATGGATGATGGATGATGGATGGATGGATGATGGATGATGGATGGATGATGGATGGATGATGGATGATGGATGATGGATGGATGATGGATGATGGATGGATGATGGATGGATGGATGGATGATGGATGGATGATGGATGGATGGATGATGGATGGATGGATGATGGATGATGGATGATGGATGATGGATGATGGATGGATGATGGATGGATGATGGATGGATGATGGATGGATGATGGATGATGGATGGATGATGGATGGATGGATGGATGGATGGATGATGGATGGATGATGGATGGATGGATGATGGATGATGGATGGATGATGGATGGATGATGGATGGATGATGGATGGATGGATGATGGATGGATGATGGATGGATGGATGATGGATGGATGATGGATGATGGATGGATGGATGATGGATGATGGATGGATGGATGGATGATGGATGATGGATGATGGATGGATGGATGATGGATGGATGGATGATGGATGGATGATGGATGGATGATGGATGGATGATGGATGGATGATGGATGGATGGATGAATGGATGGATGGATGGATGGATGGATGGATGATGGATGGATGGATGGATGGTGTGTGCCGGGATCCTCTTGCTGGGCCATGCCGGCAGCTCCTGCAGTGCACTCTGGTGATCCAGCTGGTCCATTCACAATAATCAAGCAACCAGAAGAGCCATCAAGCTTTGTCTTTACCACCACTGAATTAGACTCAAGTTGTCAGGGTGATTTGGGTGAAGAGGAAGCTCTCAAAGGAAACAGGCAGGTGCTGGAAATACAGCATAGATTATCTTCGTAGTTTCTTGAAGATTCAGTTAAAAAATTAGTGAAAGGTGAGACATAAAGTTAGAAAGCTCCTTTCCAAAGGCTAGGGGGTTGTGTGAATAAAAGGGCACTGACTATAAAAGGTTTGTGGGGTTTTTGCACAAGACATATTCAAGTATTATGAGTTTTACTGTACAATGGAAAAATTCTGGTCTATTCTGTGGAAAGCAGAAATAAAATTTGATAAAATATAAAGCAATCTGTAGAATATGCTTTATCAGACCTAAAGAAAATTGCTCAATTACTCAGAAAACAGACTGCTGAAGAATTTTATGCAGTGACAGAATCTTGTTTGAGGTGTTTATTTGCTATTATTTCTGTGTTGAAGCTGTCACACACCTAAGAACCAGCTGAAGCATGTAATATTAGCACTCTCCTGGAATGCCTCCAAATGGGCTTTAGAAAATAACTGGGCCCATTTTTAGCTTAGCAACCATAAAACAGCAAGACAGAAAGCAAAAGCAGCACAATTTTGCAGCTATATAATTTCGGAAATAAAAGAACTTTGAAAGTAAATGAAAAATGCAAACCATTTGCTCAGTACAACTTATATGGTAAAAGTTCTTTCATTAAAATTCATTTTAATATGAAAAAAAAAAAGCAGTATCAGAACACCAAGGCTACGAAGTTTTACATTCACAAGTTTGGAAGTTCTAGACTTGTAATTATTCATCAGGACTAGGACAGAGTCCTCAGCTAGGTATCAAAATAGTTGTTCTTTTTTCCTTGTAGGATAAAATTGACTCCCTCTGCAGATAGCTTTGGAGCACTGCTTTTTATTTTGTCACTCCAACTGTTCATCCCATGGATGATTTTCTTCCTTCTAAACAAATTCACCAGACTGGATAAAGAATACTTTATTTGGGGGTGGGGGGAAGGGGGCAGGGGGAAGTGTTTGAATTATATTTTTCTGGCAGTGTCTTGAACCTAGAAAGGATTAAGATTCCTGGGTATTGTCTGATTCCCACTTGAATCACCTACATCTAATCTGCAACTCTCACGATTCAGGCTGGCTGTTGAAATATCCTGAAAGCCAAAAATGCATTCATATATATTTATATTTTATCTTTGACATTGAAGTTTCTCAGGGCCTGGAAATTCTGCTCTGGAGAACAAATATATGACTTGCCAGCCTCACAGTCTGATGCAGACAGACTTCCATTCTCCTTGAAGCCACAAAGAAAGCACTTCCTAACACGTTCCCCTAGATAGGACACTTGGTAGTCAGGTTTACATCAAACCTACCACCAGGCAGCAGAATCAGCTGCTGCTTCTCACACCTGTGAGAGTGGCCTCTCTGCCCTCCACCCCCTCCCTGCTACAGCAGCTGAATGATTAGAGAGTGTGCACAGATTTCTGTGAGAGCCAAACCCGTCTCTGTTCCAGGGGAAGAATGAACATGATTTCCTGAGGTAGTGATTAAAGCAAGCCCTGAGCCAGGGGGTGGATTGCAGATAACTGGGCCCTGTCCTTTTCAAAGGATAACTTTACCCTTCCATTAAGTTATTTTAAAGTGTAAAACACATGAACTTTTCTGAGAGGAAGGGCAGATGTGGCTTCCCAGCATTAGAACCAGTAACTTTTTGTTGGGTTAGAGAAACTGACTGTTCTGTCTTTTTTCACTCAGTGAACATATAACACTTCAAAACATAATGGAAACCATTGTGACAGAAGTCAAGGGAAGGAGAGAACATTGGAGATGTAGATCTGAACATGCCATCTATGTCTCTTTGAAGGCATGGCTTTTATCACCTGGTATTAATTTGCTCTCTGATAGATCCTCTGGAGCCTCTTCTACTGAAACTTTCATTATATATAAAAGAACTGGGGATTTTCTAAGGCAGAAGAAGAGACTATTCCTAAATCTTTAATGCTTTAAAAAAAGCCATGTTAAAATAGAGTACATCCTCAATATTTCCTGGTGCACATTTTTGATGGTTACAATTTCATTGAAAGCTGATTCCTATTCAAATAGCATGAACTTTTTTCCAGGGTTGCAGATCAGGGCACTGAAATCTTCCTTTGGCACAAGGCCAAGCCTTGTTACAGGTATTAATTTCTTTGCACAAGTCACTCGTGAATTGAGATGGCATTATTAGTTACATTTTACATATCAGGTACTAAAAACAAAATGGCCAAAGGAGCAAAGCAGTTTGACATCCTCAGGGACAAGATTTAATAGCTTTTCAATGCTAAGGAAACAGCCGTCATTAATCTCAATTGTCCAAGAATGTAGCACAAACAAGTGCTTGGAGTTAGGAACCCACACAGTTGAAACTACACACACTAAGCATCTTGTATTGAGAGATTTATCCATTATTGGGAAGTCCAAATCTCTCCCTGAGTGCCACTCAGTTCCTTTAGGATGGTCTCCTCTGTTTCCATAATTCCCTCCCTCATACTACAATAGTTACCCTACAGGGAAGGGTAAGACTGGTTGTACAGTTTCATCTCAAAACCATGCTTTTCACATTATGAGCTAAATAATGAGCCCCCTGGAATTTTAGAACCATTACCAAACATATAAAAATTATGAAATCTGAATTGTTATTAAAAAAGAAAAGCAGGAAAAACATTAATGATGGGATGCTGGCATTGGTTAAAAATATCTGGAGTTTTGCTATTGTATTATAAAAATACCATTTTAAACATGGATGGGTGCAAATTATGAACAATTAATTTTAGATCTCCCTAGCCTCCACATGTGTCAAAGAAAGAACCAAGTTCACTGAGTTCTATTTATGTACTCTTGCCTTGTGGTCAACAGACTGAACATTAATTAAGGGAAAAAATCAAATTCTGGTCTCTGCCCTTACATCTTCGTTTCTAGTAGTGCTAATGTATCTAAAGGGATTAAACAGGTTTTGGAAAATTAAATTTAGATCTACAAACCTGGTGATAATTCAAAAATCATTACTTCCTATTTAGTCAATTTTCATGAGACCAATTAAAGGCATGAAGTTGTTCATATGCTGGCATTTTTGAAGAACCTGACCACACATTTAGCAGTAAGATACCTTTAAAAATAAAAATATGAGCCAGCTTAAAAACCTGAATCACCAGTAATGACAACCTTACTTCCAGCAAAAAGGTTATGCAGAAAAAATGCAAGCATTAGGTGTAAGGAGATTTAACCTGCCAATTTATAGGGATATTTTATATATTTGAGCTCTAAATAGTACCTTGAAAGACTCCTCGTCTGCAGGGAGATATACTCAGAGTGTAAGCAGCAGTGTCCTCTGGGTTGACAGCCACATCAGGGGCACCACTCAGCATTGAGAGATTGGAATACACCTGGGGAAGACAAATCATAGAGGAAAACTCATCAAAAGCAAGTAGCTGTGGCAAGAACACCACAGAAACAACATCCATTCTATGGATTCTCCATGCTTTGGAGAGTAGAACAGAAAATGTGCTATCAGTGTCCTAAATTTTATGCAAATGAAAGAATGCACACTATAAGAGAAATGCTGGTATATACAGATGATAACAAGCACAAATTTTGAAGTCATTGCTCAATGTGATCAAAAGTACATTGCTCAGACCATGGAACTGCTTACACATGCAGAGATTTGCACAGTCAGGCCCTTAATATTTTACATACATTTTTGTTAGAAATGTAACAAAGAGATTCAGCAGTACTGATCCATCTAAATAGACAGAGCAAAACAAAATCTGAAGTGTCATTTTACCATCATTTGTTAGACCTCAAGTGATATTAAACTGTGCTTTGTCACATTTTGTAAATGACACATCCACAGGGCATGCAAGGTAACTCTCCAGGCAAGGAGAGACCAGTAGAATTTTCACATGCAGAACTTCAGATTGTGCAAACTGTAAAGCCATTGGGAGAATACAGGGTGAGGAGTTTTTAATTGCACCTCATTTCTTTCTCTCTTGTACACAGTGGATACAGAGGAGTTCTCTGAGCAGCTGCCCCTGGTGATGCCTTAGGATTTTAGCTTTTACATTTTTGAAATTCTGCACTGCATTAGCATATGACTCTGAACTCCATAGAGAGTCAACTGTCTTCACGTTTTGGTCAGGCAAAACAACCCTTCTAGGCCTGAGATTCAAGGATACCCAACTGCCTCAGGCCCTGGAAAGCATAAACAAAAGTGAATTGGAGGGGGCCAAACTGGGGGAATATGACTTGATGACCTGAAGCTGTAATTGTAATTGTAATTAACCCCTGATATGTAAAAGAACAAACTCGTATCTGTCTGAAGAACTCATGACCATGGTCCATTCTGGGTGCAGCCCCTTGGGAAGGCTTCGTCTGCCCTTAATGTACCTGAAAGCCCCTCATTAAATATATCTGCTTTTATTCTCTTCATTCTGTCTGGCCTCTGTTTCCAAGTAAGGCAGGAGAAGGCATCAGTGGAAGAGGCAGACCTGGCCTGTCAAGCATCCAAGCGGATACCTACATTCTACAAAGATTTCTTTTGCAACATTAACAGCATTACATGCAGATCCATTTTTTAAGTAAATATATTTTCTTATTATTTTCTGTAGAAAATAAGCATATTCTTAAATTATCTTTTCTTCTGATACAGACAATCATTGCCCACAATGCATTTCCCTCTCTGTGGTATTTATGTTACTGTAATTCCTTTTTCAGGTGCTGGTTCTTCTAAACCCAGAATTTCTATTCCAAGTAACAGAGAAAAGAAAACTGTAAAGGACCAGTCTTCCTCTTTCCCAATAAATCCACATTTCAAACTGGGTATTAAAAGTCCAGCAACCAGAAAGAATAGGGAGACAAATGAAAAGGCTTGTTGAATTGACACTTGGAGAAAAAAAAATGGAAAAAAAATCTGTAAGTTGTCAGCAAAGAGAAAAGCATAGGAAAGGTGGGGCTGTTACACACTGCAGATGGGCAAGATTCATTTATTAAAATATAAAAACCAAACTAGTCACACTCCTACATTTAGGGACTTTTCCATTTCAGTTTACAATGAATGCACAAAAGAGTGAAGGATAAGTACCTAAAAATACAACTAGGATAATACAAATGACAGCAAATTACTAGGGATAGAAATAAGATTAGTTAAAATGAGATTTCTATTTAAGGAAAAAGTAACACGGAGACAGAAACAGAAGTAGGATAAATGTGATTGATTTAAATTGGATAAAAAGCAGAAGGGTAGGGTAATACAGCTTTTATCAAAGACTGGACATACCAAACAAGTTTCTACCAAAAGATTTCAAAGTAAAAGGAACACTACTGGCATGGTTGACTATAATAAACATGAAATGCCTATGGATTGCTGGTGAGTAAATATGGACCAGAAGTTTGATTTTCAGTCATTCATGAGAAATTTTGGACACTTTTTCAGAGTAGTGAACTAACAGAAGCTAAATTATTTTAAAATGAAGTTTTTAATCTTAAGGAAGTGACTGTATAACCAAATAGGAAGAGGTGAGTAGAAGCAATGAAATTATGTCAGGTCACACACGGCCTCTGTTTCAGTGCTTGAATCCAGATCCTGTATCGAGAGACATGAAGGAATTCTTCCCTGTCCTGCATCAGATTAAACCTTTTGGGATCAGATGCTCACTAAAACTTGTACATAACTGATGCTGACCTCAGTCTGCTGTCACCTTGCCAACTGCAGTCATTAAACTCATATTCCTCAAGCTGCTTGCTGCTCCAGAGCTATGACAAAGATAACATCTTATTGAGGAATCCCCTCCATTCAGGCACCAACCCTATTTGTCTCTGTTATTTAAGATACTCACAACTCAGCCAATCTCCAAGCAGGGGTCACAACAATACAATCTCCTCCTTCCAGCCTCCTGAGAAGGTTTATGTTTGTGACAGACATCACTCGCCAGGTACCTCTCATGTGTTCCTTAAACAGAACTTTTTCTTGCTCCAATGGCCATGTGATTTATCAGCTCTGTTACTGAGACTCATTAAATGATCAACCTCAGATGACAAATGGATACTAAAAGTGCAATTTACGGGCAATTTATCCTAATATCAGAATTCATACCAAGAACCATTCTCATTAGTTCACAGACATTTGGGATTCTAATATGGCATAATGTTCACAACATGTCTCTGCTAACTGCAGGTCTATTACAAAATAACAATACATCCAGGAATACCCAGAAAGTGAAAAAGTTGGAGAATGTAAAAGTACACATGGGGAAAAGTCCAGAAATTGCAGATTTCTACAACAAGAAGTAGTTGCAAAGATTTTGTAAGTTTAGAGGAAAGCTTTGAGAGCTTCAACAAAATAATTCATATACAGTAAGCTTTAAGTTAACTTTGCTCTGAATATCAGAGATAAAGAGAGCTATTTCTTATTAAAATACATTTTTATGATGATTATATGGAATAACAGGACACAATTTTAGTCACAGATGTAGCACTGAATAACCTTATATCCTATAATAATCTACAACACTCTGTTCCCAAAGGTACTTTAAGATACCTAACAAAATCTTCTATGGATCACTGCCGTTAGGCAAACACATTTTGAAGAAAGAAAATAGGGCATTAATTAGGGTGCTTTTATCAACAACAACAAAAATCATTTTGATTTACAAGCTATTCAAAATGAGTCAAGATATGGAATTAGTTTTTCCAGTTAGTGGGAGAGGCTGTTTGTCAGCTTCTGTCCTGGTGTGCCACCAGAGAACCATGAACAATTACAGGCAGACTGACCAGAAGCCACACCAAGGGTGGGGTTGCAGAGTTAGGTACTTACACACAGTACTCATACTGGGAGAAACAGGCAGATCTGCAGACAAACACTGAGGAGCACACAGAATTTATCAGGCATAAATAATTGCATAATTAATAAATAGTTTCTTAAAATATGTTACATCACTATCACTCAGGAAACTAAAATTGCAGAATAACTCAATGGAGCCAAAATGTAAATTATTGTTAAAGTTATCATTGTGACCCTGCAGAACATTTGCTCAAATAAATCCATACCCAGGGATTTGGTTTTGAAATTACAGTATTCTCCAATTTCTTATATATCAAGTCATTATTTAAGCACAGACAGAGAGTGTAAATGGAGTATATGTATAAAATGCTGCAATTTAAAACTAATTTATCAGCCACTGGTTTGAAAACTCATTCTGCAGAACTCTAATATGGCTATTTAACATGAACAGAGACGGAAAACCAAACTTCAAAATTACAGTAACTTTTTCCAGAGTTGAATAACCAAATAAGCATAACTCCAAAAACTTCAAGGCAAAGTGGTGACTGGATGTAGGAACATAATTAAATATACTTATACTCCATTGTGTCTTAGTATAACAAATTTAGACAGTAATACATTCAAGGCTTCCATTTGAAAATTGTTTCTCAAGTCTGTTTGACAATATTGAGAGGCTCTATTTGGCAAGAAGTTAATGCTCTTTGACCCTAGGCCGGAACCTGATCTGTTGGAGTCTCTGATCAGTCTGACAACCAGACTCTACAAAACTCTCAAGCATGGCAGTTTTCCAAAACAAGCCCCCATACTTTCCCTCATCCACCTTTCAGTGCAAACTCTCCAAATTCCTGAGTCACTAGGAGCTCGCTCAATTCCCGCCATCACTCTTGTTTTGCCACGAGCATGTTCCCACACTGAAGTAAAACATCTTTGCATTGCACTGAGGATATTCCCCAAATAATTCCTGCCCACCGAGCAGCAATCTGGAGTTCCACACAATGAAAAATGCTACATAATCCAGATTTGTTCCCAAACCAGGCGACCTGTCAAGACCACTAACACATTTCAAGAAACAAATTTGACCTAAGACCTTACTATGCCCTTAATTGATCTAAAAATTTCACAACAAGTTATCAAAAAGCACCTGGCAACAACTACAGGTATTCTGAAATTCTGTAGGCCTTTGAACCGTTCATTATTGCTAAAAAGATTGCCTTTTCCTTGGTGAAAAGTACCCCTGTTACAGAAACTCTGGTAGATACAGTGGAAGCCAAAGGAATTGAAATTGAAAGGACGGATAAAAACTGAATCATTATGGAATACATAGATCCACTTCTTGTTAAAGAATATAAACTTGACCTTGAACAACCAGGTTACTGCACTTGCACAGAATTTATTCTCAGAAAATCTCAGATACATTACCAA